>NW_022900940.1:4797450-4840499 GCF_012274545.1 Fukomys damarensis | reverse complement strand
AAAAAAAAAAAAAAAAAAAAAAAAAAAAAAAAAAAAAAAAAAAAAAGAAAGAAACAGACTAACAATTGACCTTCATAAATTGAAACCAAAAACATTTCATGACATCTATTTGAAAAGATTTTGGTTTCTGAAGAAGAATGATAACTAGAGACTTTTGTAGTTAGAAATGAAGGTGATGGTTTTAAAAGTACCTATTTATTACACAACACACATACAAGCATGTACACACACACACACATATACACTTTCTCACACCCTATGTTACTTACACGGAGCATGTTCTGTGCTTTCATGGGCCCTAATTTATTCACAGTTCACTTGTAGATTCGAGGTTTAAATATAGGCTTAATGGATAAGATAAATGATCTTCTCTTAGAAAAATGTCTTTTGGAATTATTAAGGAGGGGAAATATTTTAGACTTGGCTTGGGTGACAGACAAGACCTGCAAGAAAAAGTATCTCGGAATGATCACAACACTGTGACCATTCTGGGCTGGGAGAGAAAATTTATATATCATGTGGTTACTCAGTTTTATAAAGAGAACCTAAGAACAAGTGTAGGCACTGGTAGGAAAAACAAATGAAAGGAATAATTTAAAAAGTCAATAAGCCACAGGAAATCTGGAGACTGTTTAAAAACACCTTATTGGAAGCCTAGTGAAAGTATGTGCCAGAGATCAAAGGGACACTTGGAAATGTGGCCCAAGTAAGGAAACCAGGGAGATCCGCAAACTGTGGCAGGTCAGGTGTGAACAAGAATGTAGGCGAGCCAAAAGAGAACTCAAGAGTACCTTGCAAGTGACTCCAAAGCTAATAAAAATGTTCTTCAAAATATATTCATGGCAAGGAGCCAAGTATAGAAGTCACGGGCTGGTCTAGCGACCCACTCAGAAAAGAGATCATTGTGGAAGGATGGAAAGTCTTCTGACTTTACTAAACATGATGCACTCATTCATCTCATCATTTATTTTTTCACTCGTTCCATTGTTCATGAATCCATCCACTCATGTGATCACCTACACATTTAACAAAAATGTATAGAATGCCTATCATGTGCCACACTTCAATTCTGCACTGAAAATACAGGCATATGTCAGCATTTCTTCATCCTTTTCACATTCAATCATCTGTTTATTCATCTGTCCATTTGATTAACTATGAATTCAACAAAAACTCTACTGAGCCATACCTTGGGTTAAACATTGGGGATATATTAATACACAAGATTGAACAAGCGTTTGAGTTTCTACCATGTGCCAAGCACTGCTCTAATTCTCTGGGATAAATCGGTGAACGAAAACGACAATGTCCCTGCTCAAATCTGCCCTTTTTTCTAACAGGATGTAGCAGTGGATATAAACAACATAGACAGAAAAATGATAACTATAAAATCGAAATCAGTCGCTCAGTTCTTTTATTCATTAATTTTATTGGTACTTTTTAGGTATACAGTATAGTTACAATCATCATTGGGACCTTGTACCTTTACATGACAGGTCTTGGTTCTCATTTTTTCCCCACTCCCTTGCCCTCCCTTCACCCCCTCCACCCTCCCTGTTTACAAAGACTTTGTTTCCATTTCTTCCTTTTCCTTCTTTCCTTTTCCCCACCCCTCCCACTTGCCCTTCCCCTTTGGACCTTTTCTTCCTGTCTCACATTTTCTGTTCTACATTTTGCTCCTTATTTTCACTTTCAGTTTCTCACACAAACTATTATGAAGGACGACTTTAGGCAACCCTGAGTGTCTGGTGGGGGACATGTCCGAAGTAGAAAGCAGTAACACTGCTAAACACCCTGAGGGAGTGAAAGGGAGGGAGGGAGTGACAAAGCAGGCGAGAGTGAGACTGGTGAGGTGGCACCCGGGTCTTCTCACGTTGGGGCTTGAACAGACACGGGGCGAACAGCAGAGTTTCTCGTAAGAGCAACGGCAGGCCACTGAAGGACTTTAAACAGGAGTCACCTGCTTAAAAAGTTTACCCTCCTCCATTCAGAACCCTGCGGAGGCTCTCAGTGTTTGTCACAGCAAAGCTGATGTCCTCATAATGATCTGTAAGACCTTTATATTCTGTCTGCTGTTAGTGTTCTGCTGTAGTTGTTTTTCCGTCTCTATCCCTGGTCACTCTACTGTAGTTACACTGGGCTCCTTGTGCCCTGGGGCTATTTCCTTCCCAAACCCAAAACCCTGTGCTTACTTCCTATAAGTCCTTGCTCAATTTCACCTTGTCTGTAGGGCACATTCTGAGTGTCAGGTTTAATTGTAATTTCCATATTATCTTTATGTTTGCCTTGCTTTGCAATATTTCCCCTTGTCACACTCTTTACCTTCAGGATGATTTTTTTGTTTTTGATAGTCTCTGCTCCCCTCCCAGCTAGAAAGTATTCTCTAGGGGAACAGGGGATTTTTGTCTTTTGTTCATATATTTATCCTAATCAACTAACAGTGCTTAGGTCATAAATCTCAGGACATAAAAATCATTTATTGAAGAAACCAGTTAGTGAATGCATTGGGCACATGATCATATGGCGATTTTAAGGAAATTATACTGGCTGAAGCTTGAAGAGTAAGTTGGGAAGGTTGAGCATAGATGTAGAATGACAAGAGACTGTTCTGTGAATCTAACAAATGAAATAATATGAAAATGAAACAGTGAAAATACATAGCAGGGATAGGATGCTAGAAGTGGAGGAAAGTAATCTTGTTTAAGGTACATTTTAAGTAGACTCTTCTGGCCCTGGATTGTGAAGGAGGTGGATCACACTGGTTTCCTTCTGTTAGACCGGAAATTGGCGAGTTGGTGGCAACACAGACATTATTACAAATTCAATGATATAAACTTGCAATTAAATAAATTATATCAAAACACAAGTAATAAATATTCAAAAGTCATTACTTTGTAATTATTTTACTTCACTGTTGTATTATCTGTGCTCCTGAGGATATTTATGTCTATTGTGCTTCTGTGGTGAGATAATATATGATGGTGTACTTTGCACAATCTTTGCAACCTCCATCCATTCGTGTCACATCGGTAGTTTGAAATCAGCTATTGTGTGAGCATTTATTCCTTGGTAATTGTCAAACACTATAAATCAGGGTTTGATTTATTGTATTGTTGGCTTTGTAGACTTAAGAAAGTGATAAAAATGTTAATAATTCAAATTAAATTTAAATGTGGGTCATGTATGTAGCTGTTTCATTGTTAATATCACACAAAACAAAAAATATTCTTCCAGTATGTGAAAAAAAATCACTCGATTTAGCAAAGAGATCATTCACATCATTAACAAAACAGTGAAATTCCAGTGTACATATTTGTTATTCTATCCTTGTCTTATTCCTCAATGTATAAGAAACTATCAACCAACACACACATCAGAGATGGACTCATTCATTAGTTACAACTGGGAGTTGCCAATGGATCTAAGAGTTTTGCAAAAGCAATGCAAGTATTCTGTGAGAATCAATTGACTATATAAAACTTATAGTAGAATATTCTATATTTTTAACATTATTATTTCTAAACTTTGTCCTAAACATTATCCTTCCCTTCCCTTCCCTTCCTTGCCTCCAATGTACTGGGCATCCATCTTAGGGCTTTAAAGCATGTTAGGTAAATACTGTTCCACTGAGCAACACCCAAGCCCTATACATTTTTTATATCAACAAAATTATATATATGCACTATACACACACACATTTATTTGGACAAGGAGAACTTATTAAACAGTATGGCAATAGGTATATGGACCAAGAGAGAAGGATTGTAGAGATGTGTCAGTTTATCTCTGCTCAATAGCCTGAACGATACAACTCACTGACTTACACAAGGCACATTAATCAAAAAGTACATTTACTGGATGGGGATAGGGAAGACGGTGTCGGGAATGAGGCTAAGAGATATTTTGAAGTTTGAAGAGATAGGCAACAAGGGCAGATGGTCAGTTGAATACATAGTGCTAGAGCTCAGAAGAAAACTTTAAGCTAGAGCCACCACTTGGGAGGTATCTATGAGCAGTGAATCCTTAGAAACCTGAGTGTGGATGAAGCTATTATGACTTCTGAAACAGAGTTTAAAAATATGAAGACAAATGGTAACCGCAGATAATCTAGCTTGAACTGACAGATTAATACTACAAACTTCATCAGAGAGAAATAATATCATGTAAGAATATTGGAGCTTTCCAGCAGGGACAAAGTCCAAAGATATGTTCTCTTTTATTAGAGAGGGATATTTTAGCTAAATGGGTAGTGTCAAAAAAAATATACACAATCTGTTACAGTCCTGTTGTAAGCAGGAGATTCAAGTGTGTGTCATTTTTAAGTAGATTTGATTTATTCTGTCAATGACTGAGTGTTATCCGTAGGATTAATCAGGAACCGATGTGAAATGTAGTGATCAGACTCAAGACAGGGTCTGTGTTCTGAGGTCCTCATCCTACCTATTTGAAAGAAGAAACATGGATTTCCCCTTATGGGAAATGGATAGACATGATTTTCTCTATTTCTTTCACTTAAGTACAGATAAAAGCCCTGGAAATCATGCATAAAATGAACACAGAACTCTGAAAGGTGGAGAAAAGAGATAGAGACCTTAGGACCCAAAGACCAAGGTGGGAAGCATTTCCTGGGCACCTTTTTTTTTTCGCATTATGGCCACCAGACTTGGAGGTGAAGAAGCCAGAAATCCACAACTCCTAATGGATACAGAAGAAACAAGAAGTTTCAAATATGCCTACCAACTCTCATCAGAGGATTTGGAAAGGGGTAGCTGAATGAGATGGAAAACCCTAGAAATTAACCACTCTGCTATAGTTAAATACCATGGGAAAAATATTTAGTCTCACCTCATCCATACAAAGGGCAGCTGGGGGATCTAGATGCCCACTCTTGTCAGACTCTGAGGAGACTTCTGGTACTACCACCGGGAGAGTCAGAAGAGCCTGTGGAGGGAGCCCAGGGTTTTGTCCTTCCTGACCTGTAACAAGTAGCTCCCTTCTTCTCCCGCGTCCCTGCCTTGTTGTTGGGGATCACAGGTGAAGACTGCACTTTCATGCCCACCCAACAGTACCAGAGACCTCACCAACACCTGGCATTACCAGAGGCTAAATGGGATCCTTGGATCTCATGATTCAGCAGTCATAAGGCCTGGATTTTTTCCTATCTCCAGTTGGAGGTGTACTAGAAAGAGGCAGCTAACATAGAGGCTTAACTAAGAGTCAGAATCTTAAACTGTAATAAAAGTATGTCCAGATATCTGTTGTTTAACCATAACAACAAGATTAGGAAGATGTGAGTCTGAATGGAGGAAGATGATCAAGAGATGGCAACAGCAAGAAGATGGAGATGTTAGTCATCAAAGATTTTAAAGCAGCCAGGATAAAAAATGTTTTAAGCAAAGGAAAAAGATAGAAAGTCTTACAAAAATAAACAGAAATTGCCAACAAAGGAATAGGAGATATAAAGTGGAAATTTTAGAACAAAAAAATTGTAATAGTCAAAATTAAAAAGAAGGGGGTTGATGGGCACGATAACAGAAGGGAGGAGACAGAAAGAAGGCTATTCATGATGCTCAAGAACAGCAGAAATTATCTAGACAGAGAGAACACAAATTGAAAAACTTTAGCAGAGCCTCTCAGGGACTCATGGGGCAATTGTATGTGAAGTAAAACTAAGAGAATTTTTTGTTCACACATCTCCTCTGAAACACTGGCTAAAGGAAGTTCTTTAAACAAAAACAAACGGTAGGTAAAGGATGCCTGGAACAGCAGGAATGGAAAACAAACATGACGAGCAAAAATATGGGTAAGTAGATGAGGCTTTCCTTCTCCTTACTTTTCAAATTATGTTTGGTGATTGAAACAAAAGTCGTGATGTAATCTGAGCTAGTTTCCCCTGAACTATAAACAGAGAAGGGTAGAAACCCAAGGGAGTAAGATTTCTGTGTTTTAATCAAAGTGGTAAAATGACAAACCAAAAGACTATGATAATTTTTGTTTATGTAATATGATATATAGAATAAACATTAAAAAAATCTAAACAGAGAGATACTCTCAAAAAATACTACAGAAAAAGAAATACTGGACCTGAAAACTGCTCAGCTAACTCATAACCAGGCAGGAAAAAGAAAAAGGGGAAATGAAAAACACAACAAACAAAACAAAAAATAAAAATGGCAGACTTAAGTACTAACATGCTAATAAAATATAGAGATAGATTTAAAATGAACTTACATACACCAGAAAAACAAAGCACAGGGAAAGAGGAATGTCTATACTAGTGTTAGACAAAGTAGACTTCAGAGTCAACATTACTAAAGATAGAAAGGTAGATTTCAGAATGATAAAGGGTCAACTCACCCAGAGAGGGTCTGTATCAAACAACAGAGCTACAAATATGCAAAGCAAAATTAAAAATTATACTTGGTGACCTCGATGCCCTACTTTCAACAACAGACAGAAAACTAGAGAGAAAATCGCAAGGATATTCAATAACACAGTACCACCTGCTAAAAAACTGGAATCGATATTTGAAGAGACCTCCATCTAACAACAGCTAAATGCACATTCTTTTTAAGTTGCCCACAGTATCAATGGAGGCCACAAAGATATGGAAGATATGCTAAAAATGGACCAATCCTGGGCCATTGAACAAGCTCCAACAAATTTTGAAGTACTGAAATCATACTGAGTAACTAGAGCTGTGCCAAGAGAGAAACTTACAGCACCAGGTGCTAGAAAAGAGGGGAAAAAAATCTGAAATTAATAAACTAAGAAAACATGGTTTAAAAAGAAGAGAGAAAAAGTTCAAGTCCACAGTTTAAGCTCCCACCATCTACAAAGCTAGGAAAACAAAACAAAGCAAACCCCAAGCAAGGAGAAGGAAGGAAATAATAAAGGGAAGAGAGGAAGTTAATGAGTCTTAAACAGAGAAAAAGAGTAACAAGCTGATTCACAGCAATGGTGACTGACAAACTTAAAGAAAGATTAAAAAAAAAGACAAACTAAAAATTTCAGGAATAAAATGGGGCATCATAAGAGATTTTACCGACATCAAAAGAATATAGTAATACAACAAACACCTCCACTCGATGGTGTAAAACAAATTTATCAATTCCTCAAAAACCCAAAGATTAGCCCAAGTCACCCAATATGAAATAGTTAATTTAAATAGCCCTATAACCGACAGAGAGGTTTAACTTGCAATTGAAAAACTCTACAGCAAAATACTGGTCCGTCCCAGGCGGTATCACTGAACCATTTTCTCAAATGAAGAAGCAGTACTAGTTGTATACAATCCCTTCCAGAAAGCAGAAGAGGAAGGAACAATTCCCGTTTCGATTTATGACTCTGATGTTACTTTGATAATAAAACTGAAGAAAGTACACACACACACACCCTAAAATAAAAGCAAAGCAAAGCAAAGCAAACCCAAAGAATAACATTCCTTGGTAATATAGATGTGAAAATCTTTGTGAAAATATTAGCAAATGGCCTTCAGTGATATATAAAAATAATTATATACCATGATCAAGTAGAGTGTATTCCAAGGATGCAAGACTAAAATAATATTTGAAAAAATTAATATACCCCCTTACATTAACAGGCCAAAAAAAAACGGGGGGGGGGATTCTCATGACCATATCAATTGATGCAGAAACATTTGATAAATTCAACACCCATTCATGATTAAAAATTTACAGTACAAATGGGACAGAGTGATTCTTCTTTAGCTTAATAAAGAATGTTCACAATACCCTGAAGTTAACATCATACTTAATAGTGAAAGATTACCAGGAAGAGGAGAAAGACATGATCTCGCTGCTTGTACTCCTGGAGATCCTAGGCAGAGGGATCGCCTGACTGATTTTTGACAAAGGTGTGGAAGCAATCTAATGAAGGAAAGCAGCCTTTCCAATAAGCATGCAGGGACAAATACACATGTGCAGGAGAAATACTAAGCTTAGATCTAAAATTCACAATTTATAGAAAAATTAATGCAAAACAGAGCACAGTCCTAGTGTAAAGCTATAAAGCTTTCGCAAAACAAAACAAAACAAATAAACCCCAGGAAAAAAACCTTTGGCATCCAGGGTGTGGCAGACAGTTTTTATAGTTGACAGCAAAAGCATGATTTATAAAGAGGAAAACCGATAAGCTGTACTTTATCTCCATGAAAAGTGTTTATACTGAGAAAGCCCCTGTTGAACTGATGAGAAGACAAGCTATCAACTGGGGGAAAATATTTGCAAACCACATTATCTGACAAAGGGCTGTCATTTAACATAATAAAAGAATTTGTTTGGGAAGCAAATAATCCAATTAGAAAATGGGTAAAAGACATGAAGAAAGCTTTCCTCAAAAGATACAGAGACACATGAGTACATGCAGTGCTGACAGAGTCAACATCAGCCAGTATAGAAGTATAGACAAAATCACCAGGAAATGTCACCATATACCTATCAGAACACCATAAGTAAAGCATAGTGACACCACCAGAGGCAGGGGATGATGCAAAGACCTGATCCTTCCTACTTGTGGGTGACAGTGTCAAATGCTAAAGTCACTCTGGAAAAGTTTGGTGGTCACTTACAAAACTAAGTAGAGTATGTAACTATCACATGACCCAGCCATTGTACTCCCAGACATTTGTACCAGGGAAATGAAGGCATAAGCTTTATTAATAACACATAAAGCTAGAAACAATCCACATGTTCTTCTGCAGGTAAATGGTTAAAGAAGACATGGTCCATTCATACCATAGAATATTACTCAGTGGTGAAGAAGGACAAACTTTTAATATATGCAATGACCTTTTTGAAATCTCCAGAAAATTGTGTTCAGTAAAAAAAACAATTTATCCTGAAAAGTCATGCAGTGTACAATTGCACTCCTGAAATGACAAAGACTATACAAATGGATAATAGATAAAAGGTTGCTTGACTGAACTCTGACTGATAGGATTGGTAAAGATGTTTATTCCTTAGTGAATAAATACCCTTATGTACCCTACATTTCCTGAACTCCTTGCAGTCATGAAGGGACACCTCCAAAGCTCTGGCCAAGAAGCTGTAGGAATAAGTGATGCTTTTCACTGGCAGTCTAGAACACTTAACAGTTAATGTGCAACTTCCAGCCCCCTGCTGCGGCAACCTTGGTGTCACATCGACCTGGTGGTGTTGTGCGGTGGGAGCTGCGGGACTGCAGGAACCACACACAGGGAACACAGATATTGCAGGTAGCTCCCAACCCAAGTGGATTTTTCTCAGCACAACATGGATTTTTACTGTGCTAAGCCACTGAGATTTCATGGTTACCTTTCTTACCATACTGCAGTCCAGACTAGAATGGCCAATTCCTAAATTAATCCTGGAAATAGCTACCATATTAGCAAAATCCTGAAATATGTGGCTTTCTATTCCCCGGAAGGGAGGAAGTGAGCCAATGCGTCATGATTCAGGGAGTCAGGGTGAAGTTAAACCCTATCTCATGGGAGAAGACGAAGCTGAGCTGGGCCTTTGGAAAGGGAAACCCAACATGTTTTAAAATTTGTAACAGGGACAGAGAAGACACTTGGGCTGCTCAAACAGATTTGGGCCGCCCAATCCTATATTGCACCGGAATTAGTCTAAGAAACTATTCGAGAAGAATGAAGGGCTCCTCAGACAAGTATCTGATTCATAAATGTATTAACGAACGGGATGTGAGAAGGGAGTTAATGTTACCACAGAGCAATCCTACTTCGGAGGCAGGATTAAAGAAAAATTTGTGTATGTTTAATAAGTACAAGCAAAGACAGTAATTTTCACGGTAGTAAGAGTACAGCATCTTTGACGTGCCCGGCAACACAGCCCTTCCCATCAACGATGCAGGGCACAGCCAGAGTTCAGGAAGAACAGAAACAGGCTCAAAACAGTCAAAAGTTGAGGTCTGTTCGTCACTAACAAAATTTCAAACTTTTCAGTAAAAGGCATACGAAGAGGAAAAAAAATGGGTCAACATTTCTTCTGCGATTAATAGATTGGCTGCTGCCAATTGGGAGGAAATGAAGCTTTCTCATTTAATCTGTGAATGTCACGAAATTAAATGGCCAGTCAGTATTTTGAATGAAAGGTAAAATTCTAAATTAGATGGAGGAAATCACTGAGATAAAACAGACTTCCAAGCTAAAAATTAACAGATATAAGTTTCCTAAGGTAACAGCTTCCTCCAGTGAATTCAGCACAAAATAAAGGTTATTTAAATTAACATTTGTTCATATGAAAACACAGGAATTTTATCTGGCTCATATTAAACAAGCCCCAAATAATGTGCTATGAATTTACATACATTTAAAGCAGTCAGGCAGGATTAATGGAATTCCTGTCCGTGTGGAAGGATGAAACAGTCTCTTTACTATCCAGACCACACCTGAAGATATGTGTTGAAATTTGAGATGTTGGCAAGTTCATGGTGAATTTTAATCACAAGCATGGGAGAGCTTTCGAGTAACTGCCACAACTTAATAAACGTAGTTTTCAAGTTTTGTCTCTCGCACAGGGGCACTGACTCCTCTCTTCTCCCAAACCTTTACATAACACGTAGAACAGAGGTGCCCACTTCAGCCAGCCTCCTCACCCCTGTAACTTTCCTCTTTGCCTTCCCCTCTGGATGAATTTGCTCTCAGGCCCAGCCTACATGAAAGCCAAACTCTCCGCTTGTCTCTGGGTTCTGTGTTTGCTCACTGAGGCTGGTCCTGTCATTATACTCTTTCTTTCCTACACCATTAATTTACTTCTTTCTTTGGTTTTGGTTTAGTCCCATCAACAAACAAACACTGGATTGTCATCCTGCTTAATCCACATCCCTTGTCCCCAGATGCCCTCCATCTACCATCTGCTATCCTATTGTTCTGTTCCTTTCAAAAGAAAATCTTAGAATTTCTTATAGTCACCCCTCCAACCTGTTATCAGAGTAGGTTCTTGCCAAGGCAACCATCGCATGGAAAAATCCAAGTCAACTTTTTGTGCATTTTTACTAAATAATTCGAACAGCTTTTAAAGGAGTGGTCCATTCTTACAGCATTCTCTTCTCATGTTCTTTTTTTCTTTAAACTTCATTTAAAGTATTTTAAAATGTGTTCATCATATGTTCTTGGGAAATAAAACGTGGAGCCTCATGTATGTTAGGCAAATATTCTCTAACTAAACTTCATACCTGACTGTCACTTAGGTTTTTTAAAAGTTATCCTGTGATTTTTCAATCACTCATGGTTCAATCCTAGCCTCAGCTCCTTCTTCCTTTGACACCCTCCTATGTTTTCTCATAGCGTACAGGCATTAATTATAACTGATACTTAAGGACTCTCTAACTTCTATCTCTAGTCCTGATTCTACTCTAAACTCTGAACTCTGATACTCAGCTGTCTACTTGACAGCTCCTTTTAGACAATTATTGGAAATTTAAACCCACCATGCAGAATCAGGACTTTCTTTTCTTTTCGTGAACCTTTTCCGGTCCTATTTTCCCATTTTGGTAAGTAGCTTCTCCTCTCCACCTTGGGAAGTGAAGACCAAGGGGAGATTCTTACCTCTTCCCTTGATGTCAGCCCTTACAACCACCAGCCACATCCTTCCAGCTTTTTTCGAAATACATTCCCATGAAATGTACGATTGCATAAAAATGTTCCCAAAGCCCTTAGCTAGCCCTCTAGTCTATGTGCAATTCCCCTTCTGGACAGCTCTTGTTGTGACATTAGAAAAAAAAACCCTCAAAGGGCTTCCTACTGCATTTTAGAAAAACAATCTACATGTCTTACCACGATCTAAAACACTCAACTTTAGGGATTCAAACTAAAATCTCCGACCACAAGCTTTACTGGCCCTCGTCTTCCTGAACTCCAGCTGCCGGCTGCCTTTATGAGCCTGCAACATGGCCAGCTCTGTCGTGGATCAGGACCTTTCCACTCCTTCCCGTTTCTTGGCTTCTTGGACAAGTGTGTTTCACGTTGCAGCTCAGCCTCGCCTTCCCAGAGAGCTTTTCTCTGGGCATCACTTAAAGCACATTTTGGCCCCATTGATGCTCTAGGTCACATATTATACATGTATTTTTAATAAGATACAGTAAAGACATAAACAACTATTGTACGATATTGTCTTTATTGCATTGGCAGCATTTGAAATGTTCTTGTCATTTACTCTTTACTATAACTCTCCAGGTAATTCCTTCCATTCCAAAATTGTCAGTGATCATATAATAGACAGCATAAGTCTAACCTGTTTGTTGTGTTACTCAAGTCCTTCACAGTCTGGTCAATCTGAGTTCTACTTTTCTTCTGCCCATATCTTTTTATTGTGCAGAGATTCTCCTATTGTATCATACCAGCCTCTCCTATCCTTCCACCAGGCACACGGGAACATCTGCTTTTCTTTATCTGCCTTGTCCTTCTTACTCTTCTTATCCTTAGCCTTCTTTCAATACTCGGTTTGCACGCCACTGCTCTGGGGACTCCCTGTATCCCTTTAGGAAGTGTCATTGGCTCTCGGCCCTGTGCTCACAGAACTTTAAGTACATGCCTTTGGGATGGTGCTGGCCCTTGTCATCCTCCTCAACCTAGAGTAACTCCTGAAGAGTGGGGTGTTTTAATTCATCTGAGTATTCTCACCACTTACACTGGCTCCCACAGAAACCAGGGAACACATGCTTTTAACACTTCCCTGGACTGGTGATGCTGTTTTCTTTCGTTTGGGTAAGTTCTAGCCTGTTCATCTTCATGTTGAAGTGTGAGGTGCAGGACAGTGTGGGTAAATTTGTCACATGTCATATCTTTATCCCTAGGGTTGGTTCCTGGCACACAGGCATCATCAAATGTGTGCTACTGTCCTGACATTGACACGATACTGTAGTTTATGGGATCCACCAAACATACTAGCAGAAGGTTCCACCTAATCTCTCTTCTGAATTCATGCCTATAATTAGGTATGCCAGGCCATATCTCACATTAAGATTTTAATAATATGACATGACATATTCAAATTTCCAAATAGCTATTCATCATCAATCAGCAATCAACAAACACCTAATTGGCAGCTACTAGGTGCTCTGTACTCCGTGAAGCATTCAGGTTGATGATACAGATGGTGTTAGTCAGGTGAGGCTGAGCTGTGCCTCAGTAACAAACTGCCATATTTACTGGCGGTGTGGTATAAAAGTTTATCTGTCACTCACGTCATAGTCCAGTAAAGTCTGGTGTAGGCATCCTCTCAGGGGCCGATTCTGAGATCCAGGCTTTATCTGTCAGAGACAGTTGTTTCTGTCTCCTTCTTGAGTGCAGCCAGTTGACAAAGAGAGATAAAGCTAAGGATGTTACAGGTGATAGAAGTAGTGTAGCTAATTCCTGGTTCCATTCTACAGACCAAAACTAGTTAAGAAACTAGCTACAAAGGAGGTGTGAAAATGCATGCCCAGCTCAGAGAGAAGAAAGATCAGTAATAATGTTTGCTGTCACACAGAGACTCCTGGACCTGCCAATCCACGTAAGATGCATCAATCCCATCTACACAGCTTGAAACAATGTGGATAACTAAGTTGTTTTTCTTTTTCTACCTAAAAATATTTACCAAAGTAACGAGAGTCATGGTAAAAGAAATTTCAGGAAAAGTTCTTAAGTTTAAGCAAAGGTGGGCAAGCTACAGG
The DNA here is from genome assembly GCF_012274545.1 of Fukomys damarensis. Taxonomy (NCBI): domain Eukaryota; kingdom Metazoa; phylum Chordata; class Mammalia; order Rodentia; family Bathyergidae; genus Fukomys; species Fukomys damarensis. The sequence continues at coordinate 4,826,828 of NW_022900940.1, read as the reverse complement.
TTATGGGCTGAATACAGCCTGCTGTGTCATTAGCAAACATTAATAAATGTTTGAAAAAAATCAAAAGAAGAATATTTCCCAGTACATGAAGGTTGTGTGATGTTCAGATTATGACATTTAAATTTCATTGGATATATATAAAGTTCATTTTGTACACTACTATATCCATATAATTGATTTATATTCCATTGCTAGTTTTGTACTACAATACTGGAATTGGATAGTTGCAAAAAATAGTGTTGTACAAAGCCCAAAATGTGTACTATCTAGATCTTTTACAATTTTGTTGATCTCTGTCCACATTGTTGGTAGGAATGTAAACTAGTACAACTACTATGGAAATCAGTATGGATATTTCTCAAAAACTAAAACAAGAAATTTCATTTGACCCAGCTGTTCCCCCTTCTAGGAATCTTCTTGAAAGAGTTAAAGACATCATATTACAGTGATATATGCAGACCTGTGTTTATAGCAATATAATTTATGATAGCTAAATTATGGAAGCAATTTATGTCCATCAACAGATGAATAGATAAAGAAATTGTGGTTTTGACACACAGTGGGGTGTTCTACCAGAAAGAATGATAAATTTTGAGTCATTTGTAGGAAAATGGATGTACCTTGAGACCATAATGTTAAGTGAAATAATTAGATACACAAGCTTAAATATTGGATGGCTTCTCTTATTATAAAAGACCCAAATTAAAAATGAAGAGTAAAAGATAGGAATACGAAGTAGGGATACACATCGTTCTCACAGGGAGGTGAAAAGAGGAGAAGGAAAGGGGATGAAAAAAGAATTAAGATGTGCTACCAATACACACCAATTCCACACAAGAAATGTAAACATTAATGTACTGCAACACATGCAACTAATTTTTAAAAAAGCATCTGAGTAGTGTTGACCATCAAGCAAACTAATTACAAATGCCTCTGTTGTTTTCCTTCATTTTACAGGTAGGGGCTTCAGAAAATACTTGAATCTGAAGACAGAGAAGTAAGAGTTGCCTCAAATAAATGGTCAAAGGTGGGAATTGACTTGTTTTCAAATGTGAGAGGTTTATCATAGGCCAGTGGTGGTAAACCTACCACATGCATGCCACGACAGGCTCTTGGTATCACTGAAAATGCTGTTACTGTTTTTCTTTTAAGACAAAATATTGTTTTTTCTAAACTAAAACCTCAGCATTCAGGTTTAACTGCAATGTTGGAACTTTGCGATAAATAACTGGGTTTTGGATTGCAGTTTGGGCACTCATCTCTGAAAGGTTTGCCATTACGGCCATAATCCTGACAAACAGGATTATTTACCTGTCTCCTATGAGGAGAAACAAAGGGAAGTGATTTGTTCCTGTGGTACAAGGATGCTTCTCTGCTCAGGTGATACTACCAGGAACTACTGAGCAGGCACCACTCACTGTCAAAATTAACCACTTCCTAGTTTAATTATTTAAATATGGGATGACCAAAAACTGCATATTTTGTTCATTCATTTTTATAAGATAATATAAGAAGAAATACAAAAACAATGCTTTCATCAAATGTATTCAATAACTTTTCTGTGTATAGTACAACTTAAAACATTTAATACACAATCCAACACAATGTACATTCTGGGCAGTAGTATCCAGGCTCTTTCTGAGTTCTTTTTGCACTATCGTCTTTCTTTGAACTTTATACTTCATCCTGTCATGTTGGCCTAACCTTTTTTCCTGTGGGTGGTCTGATTTCAGTAAAATGCCTCCTTTCCAAATGCAATGGTGAAGACGTCCATGCTGTATGTCCTGGTGGGTGTTTTGCTACCCCATATTTTTCAATCATTTGGTCTATTAGATCTAATCTAAATTGTAAACCACTTTTTGAACTCTCTTGTTTTGAATAAATAACAACTGTGCTCCATATTGTTTGGATCAGGAAGTACATCAACATTTTATAATATATTTTCCCTTTCCCTCACTTTATGATTTAGGAGAGCTTGTTAGATTTTGGTCAGTTCTGTCAAAATCACCCACAGAATTATCATCATCTTTAAACACTACTGGAATTTTTTTTGTTTTTTTTTCAAGTTCTGTCATTGCTGTACTATGAATAGTTGACAGTAAGGACATATCTTTTTTGTCTGTCCACTTCGTAACACAGACATTTCCTCTCTGATATGCTAACATTTGTCCCTTTATAAGCTTTCTCTTTTGCAGATCTTGCAGCTCTTCCTTCCTACTCATTCTCAGCCTCTCTAATGTGCCTATATTGTATTGCAAAAGAATATCACTGAGTTCTTAAGAAGTGTTAAAATTGTATCTAATGTAATTAAGATTTTTTATAGATTATAGCACAAGATTACAGATTATTTTTCACAAATAAAGATGAATTGGTAAAAGAAAATAACCAGAAGTTATTATTAGATTTCACTCGAAACAAACACCAGAGGCAAATAAAATGTTCTGAATGCAAAAATAGTTGACATAGAACAGGCACATGTCTGAGTGTGTCTTGTGCTAACAAAAATAGACTGGCTGAAAAGACACCTGCTGCAGGGATGGAGGGATGCTTGGGATGGCCAGTAGGTAAACAAATGCACTACCCACATGATGCTCAGGTGGGTGGTTAAGGCCTCTCATGCTTTTGTCTCTCCAGTTTCTGACTCTCGTATTTTTCACACACCGAAACTTGTAAGTAGAGGCCACAAATCACGAATCCCCCATTTACTCATGGTCAGACATGATGGGGATTCGTACTGGGGAACTACAGCCATCTCAGTGAACAAAGGAGGTTTCCTAAGAATGTCCAGTAAATATATCAGGTTACATCTGCAGAGGTAAGTCTCTAGAATAAATATCTAGAATAGGGTATTTCCTTGGCTTATATTCTTCACTTCAAAATTCCCAATTTCACCCTGGCAAAAAAATTTGTTTTGGTACTTGGACCAAAAATTTTTGACTCTAGGCCCTTGCACAGGCTACACAAGGAGTAGGCATCCTTCCACTGAGCTATATTTGTAGGCACGCTAGTAATATTTCATAGATTATCCAAAGTATTTGAATGAGAATATATGTCAACAGTTGTCACACTGATTTTCTTTTCAAGGTTACAGATATGATATGGAACTGGATGTAAAACTGTAGCCCAGGGAAAACTGCAACTTGATCTAGAATACAGTGCCTTGTTTGAACTCTGCTTTGGATCATCAACAGAAGCTTACCATAAATAGGAACACATAAAAATTGATAGTTATGTATCTTGATTAGTTCAAATTGTCTCATTAGTTCTACATTTCCATCTTGATTCTACATGTCTAAGGAGAACCCTGATGGACTTTTCCCTATGACAAGTTCATTTAGTCAAGAAAGTGAGGTAAATAACTAGGATCAGTGATCAGAAAACAAAATAAATTTCTATTTCTGCTCCTACATGAAGAAAAATCTCTAAGTTTACTTTTAGATCTTATACCTCCTGGTATGGATTTATTAAGGCTCAGATGGATGAGAGACAGTTTGCTCATTTTGTGTTTGTTTGGGAATTGGGCATATTTGATGCAAGAAAAATAAAACTGATTTTTAATTGCACAGAATGCCTCTATTTTAGATTTCTCGAAAAACATTTTGCCAAAGTTTTTATTGAGAGCACATAGTTATAGATGTTCAGAGGATCCTCTTCCCTTTTATGAGTATAAAGTATTTGGAAATTATGGAAACAGTGGAGATTTGAGGGAAATAGTCACATTTATTTCTTGTTGTTTACAAGGACAAAAATCTGTCCAAATGAAATCTTGAAACTATGTTTTTAGACCTTGTATTTTGATCATCTTTGCTAATTTGTTTTAAACTTATTTTACTTCCCAACCATCCACCTTTACTCAATAAAATACACATCATTCCAAAAGTTATGAAATGTAAACACAAAAGGGCCACTCTGATTTTTATTAATATATAAATTTATTTGGGCTGCATATTTATTTGAAAGAAGAGTTAATGGGTTTAGCGTGTCAATTTCGAGAAATGAGTGGAAGAATACAAGTTTAAGATTCTATGGTTTTTCAAACAAATAAAGAAAAGAACAAAAATATAATGTAAAGTTTATGTTGGGCAAAAACGTTTGAAATCTCACAAAATTCAAGGTAAAACACAGGAAATGTTGGCAAATTGTTCAGAGTAGCTGAAATTATGCATTACAATGTGTGTGTGTGTGTGTGTGTGTGTGTGTGTGTGTGTAATAACTGATATTTTGTGAGGCTCAAAATTTACCACAGAAATTTGGCCAAGTCAGCATCAAGTGATCTCACACAATTATTGAACTTTTCTCTGTTGCAGATATTCCTGGCCAAATTCTTCTTTTTTGGAAATTTCCTGGAGTTCTCTCATCTGCCACAGAATAGTACTGAATGACTGAGGAAGACATTAGAGGCTCCCTTTAGTCTCTAGCCAAGACTTCATCTGTGACCTCAGGACAAGCCCCCAGTCTTTTCCTCTACTCATGATTTTTGTATATTGCTCTAAAAAGCAATACACAAAAATAAACAAGCATAGAGAGGTCTCTATGGTTGAACTTTCTCACCCACTGCTTAGCATCTCAAACTCTAGAACAGCGCCTTCCAATAGAGATTGGGTGATGATGGACATGATTGACATCTGCATGGTCCAATATGGTAACCACCAGCTAAACAAGGGTGGTGAGCCCTGAAAATGCTTATGTGACTGGATAGCTAAAACATTTATCTCATTTAATTTTCAGTGGTTTAAATGCATGATTGCACGCCAGATGCATGTGAGAAACTTGAGATTAAAGATAATAATGAAATATGACAATGGCAGCTATTACTTATAATTACTTATCAAGTTCAAGGCATCTCATGTTATCTTTTGAGATCTCATAACTCTAAATTATGGGTAGTTGTTATCTCCATTCACTGGTGGAGAAACTGGAATCTAGAGAGACTGAGTGAACAACAAAAGGACAGATCTAGAAGAACGGAGGGTCCTGGCATATGAACCTGGAACATGTTTCTCAAATCTGTGCACTGATACTCATTTGGTTTAAACTTTCATTCTGAGGTAGTTTCTTTTTTTTTTCTTTTTTTTTTGGTACTGGGGATTGAACTCAGGTCCTTGTGCTTGTGAGGCAGGCAGCAGAACCACTGATCTAAATCCCCGACCCACTGAAGTAGTTTCAAATGCACAAAAACTTGCCAAAGCAGTACAGAGAATTCCTATGTATCTTTTATCCAACTCCCCCAATATCTGCCTCGGACATAACCACAGTAGAATAATCAGAATCAAGAAATGCACATTTAATTTTGAATTTTAAAATAGTAATTTCTAAGAAGGTATTATATAGACACTATTATTTGGCATAATATAATTAAATTAGAAATCTATAACAAAAGACTCAGCAACTCATGTACTTGTAGAGTAAATGAACTCATGAATAATTCAGGATAAAGGAGAAAATCCCCAGGAACAAATTTAAAGTACTGTACACTAAAACTTGTGATAGGCAGCAAAAGTGGTACTCATAGGTACATGTATAGCCTTAAAACTAGATTTTATAAAAATTAGACTCAGAATTTATTAGTAAAATAAGCACTTATGGGGCAAGTTTTACTAAAATTTGAATTTATGGGTAATCTACAACATACAAAGTTCCACAGTATTGATAATGTCTTAATTTTGTTGAAACACTGGTATTTTTGTTTATCAGAAGAAGTTAAGAATAACGCAAGCAAATAATATTATAAAAAATTTCTTCTATGAGGAAAAGGAAAATTCTGAATAAGATGCTGGAAATTTAATTTATATCTATTTCTCCTTTATGGAAGGAAACATAGGTGTCTGCCCTGAAGCACAAAGCTGAGAAAAATCTACTGATAGAATGAAGGACAAAAAGATTAAAGGGCAAAAAACAAGTAATCAAAAGATACATACTGAGTACTAAAAAAAAAAGCAATACTTTAACATCACTTAGCAAACAAATCTCTGCAACAGGATTAGAAACAAAAATGAACTCTGTAGTCTTTTTTTTTTTTTTTTTTTTTTGGGGAATTGAACTCAGGTCCTTGCACTTGCGAAGGTGGCAGAACTACTGAGCTAAATCTCTGGCCCACGGACTCTGTAGGATTGTAGTCAGAGGAAACTCCTTTATTTACAGATTTGACTATTGTATTAGTTTTCCAGGACTGCCATAAGTTCCACAAACTAGGGGGCTTAAACAAGAGGATTTCTTTTATCGCAGTCCTGGAGGCTGGACGTCAGAGATTACATGTCAGCAGAACAGACACCTTGGGTTGCTTCCTTGTGAGGCTTCTCCCTAAGCATGTAAATGGCTCTCTTCTTCCTGTGTGTGTCATTCTGCTATGTGTGTCTGTGGTTACTCTCTTCACAGACACCAGGCATACTGTACTGGGACCTACACGAACAATCTGATTTCATCTTGGTAGTGTCTTTGAAGGTCCTATGTCAAAATAGTCACATTCTGAGATACTGGGGTCAGGACTTTAGCATCTAGCTTTTTGAAGGCCCAAATGATCTATTTACAAACCATCAGCAAACTATTAGGGGAAGTAACATTTCTCCAATATTTCTAGTTCAAAGGCTAACTACAAAAATGGAAAAACATTTAATTATTTGTCATATTAATTAGGAAATATAAATGTACAAAAACAATCTGGCAGCAAAAAATAAAGAACAAATGTACAAATCTTATGTGTTTAAGAGTATCACAGGACAGACTATTAAAATCTGTTTGTATTTCTGTACTAAATAACAATGTCCCCCATATTAGTGGGGCTGAATGTTTCTAGTTAGAAGGTTGCATTTTCCCACCTCCCTGTCCCCAGTTAGGGACATGAACCTACGTTATGATCAGGAAGATATAAGGTGGGTCATCCGGAAAGGCTTCTTAGAGAGATGACAGAGATACTGTACTGGTTGGCTTTTCCTGTCACTGGGAATAACAACTTGGCACCCACAATTTAAAGGAGGAGAGGTTTATATTGGCTCACTGTTTTTAGGGGATTCAGCCCATGATTGATTGGTTCCATAAATTCTGTTGTAATGTAGACTAGCCAGAAATGCACCCAAAAGATTACCACTTAGAATGTAGGAAGAAGTCATCAGACGACCAGAACACACAGTTCTCTCAAGACAGAAAACTTAAATAGCCAATCAGCATATTAAAGAGAACAAATCTCAATATTAATCCAGAAAATGCAAATTAAAAATCCAACTTATGCCTGCTAGTTATTTTTAAGTAAGAAATATGACAAAAAATGGATACATATTGAGGATATACTCCTAAGTGAAATAAATAAGTCCACACATGTGTAAATACCAAATAGTTTCTTTGGTGTGGAAAACTATAATAGTACACAAGATCCTAATGAGGTTATTGACAGTATGAAATAGGAAGAAAAGGGCTAAAGGTGTAGGGAAAGTGGGAAGGGTAGGGGAAAGGTAATAAGGGAAAAGAAAAAAATATGAGAAAATGAAAAAATGGAAATAAAGTGTTTGCAAAAGGGGAGGGGAGGAGGGGGTGAAGGGAGGGCAGGAACAAGGGGACAAAATGAGAACCAAGACCTGTCATGTAAAGGTACAAGATCCCAATGATGAATGTAACTGTACTGTATACCTAAAATGTACCAATAAACTCAATGAGAAAGAAAGAAATATGACAAAATCAAGTTTCAGGACTGATGGGGGAAATAGGAATTTACATGTATCATTGGTAGGACTGTAATTTTCTCAGCCATTCTGGAGTGCAATGTTGTAACAACTAGCTACAATTGAAAACCTGTTGGACTTTCCTTTCATCTGATAGCTCTACTTCTGGAAAATATGTATTAGAGAAACTCTTCTGCAGGTACACTAGGAGATAGGGCCATGAATGTTTATACTATTATTACTATGACTGATAAAGTACAATGGATTAAATATCCACTAATAATAGAAGAATGGATTAATGAATTTCATTATATTCACACAATAGAATATTATACAGTGGTGGACAAGAATATAAATCTCAAAAATATTGAATAAAATACTTGCAGGATATTATATAAAGTAAAATACTATTTCTGTAAAACTTAAAAACTTAAATTTATGCACATATATGTAGTGGTATAAATACATTCAAATGATAAACAAAAAAGTTAGAATAGTGATCACCCTGGAGGATGCTGGTATTAGGCTTTATATAAATCAATATTTTATTTCCTCAAAAAATTAAATAAATTTGGCAAAACAGTATGATTTGATACAGATAGAAATACATGCATGAGTATACTTTTAAAATGTTTGAAATATATGAAAATAAAGTACTATTATTTTAGAAATTTCAAAAAATGATTTAAACTGAGAATTTTTTAACCTTAACAGATTTCTGCCAATCTCCTCCCCACAGCTGTAGAATGAAGAGTTGAGCTACAGATATTGTTTCTGTGCTTGGCAATCAGGCTAGGCCAACAGTGTGAAAACATCTCCAAACTGCTTTTGATACTTTGAGCTATGGTTTTGGAAATATAACCTGTAGTAAAGGGAGGAAGATGTAATAAGCAAACAGATTCGGAAAGGACAAAAGGGACGGTGATCTGATCCACGAGTAAGTTCTGAGGAGTCCTCATGTAACGTGGTGACCCCGTATGCTGTGGTTCGGATCTAGGAGGGTCCCCCAAAGCCTCACGATCTCAGAGGAGCGTTTGTGGAAGGTGACTGGATCGTGGGGGTTCTCCAGCTCACTTGCTGATAGGAGGTGAGGTCACTGGGGGTATGAACTGTAAGGGTGTCTCCTTCCCCAGTTCTTTCCTCTGTGCTCCTTTAATCTGGCTGCCCTGACTGTGAATAGCATTGCTCCACCAGACTCTCCATCATGTCCTTTCTGCTTCCGAGCCTGCTGAAGACAGACTGAATCTTCTAAAACTTATGAGTTAAAATAGACATCTCCTCCATTAAGTAGCAGGTGCTGGGTATTGTGTCTCCTGATGAGAAGGAAACTCAGACAAAATAGTACTGTACTGTACATTAGAAGTTGGCTTAGGGTATCTTCCGCATTCATGCACATGGTAACATGAAAGGCAATGGACACATTAGTTAGCTTGATTGTGGTAGTTATTTCACAATGTAAAATCATCATTGTATATTTTAAATATATATGAATTTTCATTTTTAAGTTATACTTCAATAAAGCTAAAGAAAAAAAAGAATAGAGAAGAAAGTACCAACTTTGGGCAAATTCATTCCAAAAAAAAAAAAAAAGATCTGACGTATTGAAATTGTATAAATTGTAAAATTTAGTTTTCCGTTGTCTGTAAAAACAAAGCCAGGCTCTGTAAGAAAGACACTGTGACAAGAGCTGCAATCTTGTACCTAGCTGAAGAGGTTCCTGTGATGGAAATTTAGAAATAATGACAACTTTCTCGCAGGATATTTATGTGTGAGGCAAGGTGATAGGTGAATTATATTTCCAATTCATAAGTAATACTCTAACATCCATCAGGCAAATGAGAAGGTGCAGACCCCTCTGTCTACCGTTACCAAGATGTGTAGTAGCAGAGGCTCTTAAACCCAGGGCTGTCTGACTATCAGTGGGTAAACTTTCATCACGCTGCAGGATCACTGAGTAAGCAGTGCACTCACCTCAACCTACCACACAAGTAAGTACAATTTCCTGTCCAGAGTGCCTGGGCCAGCCTTGGAATGGGACTCATTATTATCTATAAAACTTCCAGAAATAAAAATACTTTAAAGACAACTTAGGTATTCCTTGGACTTCTCTTCTCTATCCCTAAAATAGTTCTTTCATATGGCAGATCTTCTCTTCTGGAACAATCAAATTAGGAGCAATATTGGCAAACTGTTATTACATTTTCCATTCAACTAATGAACAAATTCCTTGTCCAGTTCCTAGAATTCTCAAAGTCTAAATAAAAATGAAAGAGAGAAAAAAAAAAAAGAAAAAAGAAAAAAAAAAGTAAAAGAAAGAAGGAAGAAAAAAAAAGTGAGAAGTTCTGATTGGTTTCTATCCCACTTATTGTTTTTTGGCTTGACAATTTTAGCTAATCATATGCCTTTACTCAAAATGACTTTCACAGGGAACATCTCCAAATCTACAACCAGTTACTGCATTTATCAAACTATGGGGGCTGGGAGACAAGATGAGGGTGGAAGAGAAGCATATGCAAATAAGCATATAAGCATGTATCTATTTTAATGATATATCCAGGACCACACCCACTCTGTCATTTAACCATTCTACAAAGAGTGCAACTCATTTTGCAAAAGTTGTTTTGTAAAAAAAAAATCCATCAACAATCTTATTTATTTATTGCAAATCACTTGAAAAGCTCTGTTGACAGTGTATAGTCATATTCTCAGAATTTTCCCCCACTCCAAGATTAATTTTCATTTTTCTCAGATGTACTTTCTTGCATAAACCCAGGGAAAACAACATTCTAGATACTCATGGAAAATTCTCCTTTTCCCTCTGCAAATATTATGCTGAAATCTGCCATTCATTCTATGTCCCAAATCAACAAATGGTAAATATTTCAATATAGTTGTCTGGTATATTTTGGTACTTTCCTCTCCAAATTCTCTTTAAAGAAAGATTATGCCCTTCACTTAAGTGAAGGTATCTGCAAAGGAACTAAAAGCAGTCTGGAAAATAAATTAAAAGTGTCTTTGCTCTCCTCTATTGTCTCATACAAGGACCTTTGTACTTATAATAATGCTGTGGAAAATGTCTTTGTGTTCTATCAATAATACATTGAGGTTCAGTTTATTTCATTTTGTGTTGTTTTTACTTCTGCTCGGCAAACAAGACTCTCTCGACTTTCTCATTCTAATCACACTGTAGAATGCTAATAAAACAAATCCAAACTAATAAAGCCCATTTCCCTTATATTAATCGTCTTAAAGTTATCAGGGACTCACATCCATAGAAAGAAATAGCACAATCAGACAAAGTAGGAAGATAAAATATGGATAAAGGAACTATTAACATACATGAGTATTAGGACAGAAGCATAATGACAAGGGCTGTATTAAACTTGATGATTATTTAAGACGTGTTGTGTGGAGACATGATTACAGGAAACACCTAATACTGCTGAACCCCATAACCTCTGCATCACTATTAGTTTAACATTTATAGAAAGGATTTCTAAAGTCTTATATTTTTACTTTGATTGGTTTGTTTTGAAAAAGGATTTTAACCAGCAAACCACAAATTTGATAATTGTTTTCATGAGTGCTTAGGAAGACTGAACTACTCTAGAGACTCTGCTTTTTACAAAGAAGAATTTCCTCTAAAATCTAGTTTAGTTTAATTATAGCAGTCAGGGTGTGATGATTTCTGTTTATATCCCTCCGGTTGAATCTGCCACGGCTGGGTTTGGGTCAGAGCTATTTTGAGGAAATGCCTGCTACTTTTTGTCAAACTAAAGCTTCTTTGTGTTTTTCTTTTATTTTATTGCTAGATTTCTTTGCTACTTCAATATGAGGACAGGTGATACATATGTAGGTCTCTCACCAGGTGAGTGAACACCATTCTCATGCCTCTAGTACCAAAGGCAGCCATATGTGAGTATGGTGAAAATTTTCACTGCATTCTTAAAGCCTTTATATCACTTAATTTTCTTCCGTTCCAAGTAACAATAATCAAGCTTGTTTTAAGCAAAAAAACAATCAACTAACCAACTACGCAAATAAGAATGCAGAACACAAAATACGTAAGGATACAGATGTGGTCCATGGATTCTGAAAAAAGAAATCTGTGGGGGCCCAGAAAGCCCTCCACCTAGGGGAAAAAAGGGGGCCAGGGAACATAGAGAGCATTTTCTGCCACCTCTCCTGGCCCACTGTCCCCCTATTATAATTTGAACCTGGTATAACCCTCCCACCAAGGAACTGTGTGTTAAAGGCTTGGTTCTCAGCCTGCGGCACTCTTGAGAGGTATGGAGCTGTTAAGAGATGGGGCCCAATGGGAGGTCTTCAGGTCACCAGGGGCAGGCCATCAAAGGGGATAGTATGATGCCTTCTTCCTCTCTTTCACTTCTGCAAAAGAGGTCAGTGGTTTTGTGAACCCCATGCTCCCTCCATAATGTGCTACCACAGGCTGGAAATAACAGGGCTAAATGATCATGGACTGAAATGTCTAAAAATGTGAGCCAAAATAACCTTTTCTTGCTGTAAATTAATTAGCTCAGGTATTTGTTACAGTAAGGGAAAGGTGACTAACACATTCTATGAGTCTCTTTCAGTTTCTTCCTTTTAGAAGTACAGCTTGACCTGTTATACAGTGTAGATCTTGTCCCTGGCAACCTTGAAATTTCAGAAAAAGTTTTCTTCTTATAGGGAAATGAATGTTCTGTTGTTCCCAATTCCAGATTCCCAGGAAATGAATGTGGTGAAGGGCAAATCTATACAAATTCCCAGCCTTTACAGTTTAGTAGCTTGCCCCTAGAGATCAGGTTGGCATAATGGAACACTGTCTTAGTTATTTTTCTTGTTGCTGAGACAAAATACTCAACACCCAAAGTTAAAGGAAATTAAAGTTAAACCTCTACAGATTATAGAGGTTTCAGTCCATAGTCAGATGGTTCCAAGGCAGGGTGGCATGGCAGAGGGGCACTGCAAAAGAGAAACAGTCTATGGCAAAGCAGGGCAGTCAGAAAGCAGCAAAGCAGCCAAGTAGCAAAACAATTTATTTTTGTTCCTTTATATTCTATCCACGCTACCTGCATTTTTGTGATGCCACCCACAGCCATGGTTGGGCACCCTTAATCCCAGTATCACACACCCTAGATCCAGCCACCTCCAAAAAGCCTCACCGATGGGAGCATGAGGTTTTGGGGGAACATCTAGATAGAAGTCATAACAGACACATACAGGGGTTCATGAGGGAGGCAGTAAAGGGAATGACCTGAGAGTATGGTAGATGTTCTCGAAGTTTGCTTGATATTACAATGAAGCAAAAACAAATCTGTACCCTCCCAGAAGCAAGGCAGAAACAAATGATCCTCTCACCACTGGCACTGGAGCACACACAGTCATGGGAGAGAGATCCCAGAGAAACATGATTGCCATCTTGGGATGTCCAGCCACACAAGTGGTTGTGTCCGAAGCAGCTCTGACTTCTGCACAAAAGGTGCCTTCTGGCAGCATGACACCTTCTGTTATTTTTTTGGTACTTGGGATCGAGCTTAGGACCTTACGCTTGCGAAGCAGGAGGCAGAACCACTGGGCTAAATCACCAGCCCGACACCTTCAGTTTTGATGCACTGTTGTACTGGATTAAATTCTGCCTGGATTTGAGATAATCTGGTATTTCTCCAGCTGAGAAAATGCTGCGCACCAGTTGTATGGTTTTTCTACAGCCTTGTGAAAACCTCAATAGAGCTGGGCAGAAAACCACTCTACAAATGGAAGTTCAGTTTACCCCACAGAGATTTCATAAGCAAAAGTTACACGAATTATCCCAATGTGTCTGGACCAAAAAGCCCTATATGAATAGAAATGTTAAAATCAAATGAAACAAAAGACTTCTAAGATTTGGGTCATACAGTTCATGTTTGCTACCCATCCAAGGTCTGGTTTCCAATTAAAGGTATTTTCCCTTTTTTGCTAAAGGAGCCAAAATTCTTTTTTTTGAAATTCTGTAGACTGTAGCATTAAAATTTCTCGAAGCTAATAAAAAAAACAAAACTACTACAGTTACTCCTTAGACTTAGTTTCATCTTTTCCTTGCCCAAAAGGGGCCACAGAGACTTCTGAGTGCAGAGACTAGGGAGACAATGGCATCCGACTGCACCGAAACCCACAGCAAAGTGGGCTTCTACAGATAAATGTTTCCTTTTCTAGTCTTTTTCTAGGGAGAGATTTGTCCTACACCTTTGCACGGGCTCTCTCACTGCTTCCTCACTGAAAATGGGGAATGCCTTATTGGCTTTGGCTACAAGAAGCATTGAAGGAGACTCGATTTCTTTTATCTTCTTCTTTTTCTTCCTCTTCCTCTCCCCACTTCCCATCTCTGGCACAGCCACCAATGAGTTACCTTTCCGTTCTATGTCGTGATAACACGAAAAGCGGCAACGGTACCATAGAGCCATCCTATCACTCACTAAAATTCGAGGGCTGTTTCTGCACATATGCACACATCATTTCTACATTATTCGTCCTAGGTTTATTAGACTTTGTACTTTCTTCCATAATTGTACATTTATTTTGTGTGATTATGGGATATGAAGTCCGTGTTCCCACAAGATTGTATTTTCTCTGAGGATAGAAACTTGGTCCATCTTGCTGTTTACTAGCAAGCAAAGCCAAGAATGAGTTGCAGTACCTGCATCGTGGTGAGAATTTGGATGCTGGACACTGGCTGTGTGATGTGAATCTCACCATTCTACCATACTGGCCGTGGGATTTCAGGTAATCTAGATCACCTCTCTCTCAGTTTCCTATTAATAAAACCCTGGCACTATCTAACTCATGAAAATGAATTATATAAAGAACACTTTGAGACAGTTCTGGCATGTAATAAGTACCATAAAGTATTTGCCAAATAAACAATGAACACTCACATATTTATTAAATGAATGTTTAACCAATTATGCATAAAAAGGAATATGAGGCATTTATCATTTTACGAGTATTGAGGCTGGGTGTATGGAATTATATTTGACCACAGACCCCAGTCAGTTCTTTACCTGCATATCATTTTTACAGAAATTTAAAAGTATGGCATTGCTTACCCCCACAGTGTGGCCAAAAGAGCTTGTCTGCTAAAACAGGTACACCTTAGTTTGTCCGGTTGCTACCTGTAGGGGAAGAGGAGAACCCCTTTATTAGGAGAGAAGAACACTGGGATATTTTATCCATCACCAATTTTTTCCAGACATGACAAAAATTAGTGTCTTAGTAAATTTAATTTTAGCTTCATCAGAAAAAGAATACATGTTCATTATTTTTAAAAAGGTGTTATATGTTCAGAGAGAAATGAAATAAATCACCTGCAGTCATGATGTGTTGAAAAAAATCACTGTTTTGTCAAGAATGTTATAAAAATAAAAAGTATATTTACCTAAAAATTCAGATTATAGTTAACAATTCAATCTAGTATATTTACCATTTACCCCATGACCATTCCTTCATGACAGAGTCTTCAAATGCGGGTTAAATATGGAATATTTTCCATCATATGAATATTTTATTTCATGATTCTAAAACTTTGAGATATACAGGATGTTTTTTTTTTTTTTTTTTTGTATCCTAATGATGCTGTAATCAGCCACCTTAGAAGAGGATGAAAAGGGCTTTTCCAGAAAATACTAAGAAACAGGAAGAGAAAAAAATCCTTACAGAAGAGAAATCCTGGCACTGATGTCAATCTACAAGCCCAAGGAATATTTATTTCTAGTTTCAGACTTGCCCGTCAAATTTCAGTACAGTCACATTTAATCTTTTCACCCTCATATTTTAGCAAAGTGTTCCAAAAATATTGAAAGTAAGTTCACAGTGCTAGGATCACCATCTCTGCTCAAAAAACACATGCTGAATGATTGACCCCTATTTGCTTTCTCGGTGAAAAGTTTTAGAGTTAAATCCATAAAACAAGTTCCAAAAAGAGAGAGCAATTTGAAGATCAAGATATTTGAGGAATGCTGAAAGTTGTTCAAAGAATAAAACAGAAAATACATGGATGAGAAATTTTACCTTTCAACAAATGCTTTATGATCAAGAGAGTTGAGCTGTTAGCTCAATGAACATTTCAGAATTAATTCTTGCTTTCTCTTAGGGTCAAGATTTTAGAGTAGAAGTTTGTGGATTCTCTCCTTTCTTTATCACAAGGGAAAGCCAGAGTTACAAAGAGTTTAAAGAATTTCCTGGCAGGGTTCATTTGGAAGAAAATCCAACCTCTTTATCCAAATTTACCAAACCCTACCTTCCTGGCCTTTCCTGCTCCTCTGCCCCTCGCCCAACATGCTCTCCCTCTGAAGCCTCTTTTCCCAGCACACTGACCTCCGGGAACCTTAAACCTCAGGTGGTCTGTTTTTGTTGCCAAGTAAGCACACCAAATCTGCTTGGCTTTTTTTTGGTGGGGGTGGCTGTGACCAAATACCTTTGGGGAAAAAAAGGAGGAAAGTTTTGTGTTACTTCACAGTTTTAGAGGTTTCAGCTCACAGTCAGTGGGACCCATTGCTTTTGGGCCTGTGGCGAGGCAGCAACATTATGGTAGGGAGCATATAGTGGAGAAAGTGGCTCACCTCATGGGGAACAGGAGGCAGAGAGTGAAGGAAAGAGGCAGAGCAAGAGAGAGAATGGCTTGGGTGAGATCAGGGGTGGTTCCCAAGGCCACATCTTCATGACCCACTCCCTTCAACTATGACCTACCTTCTGTTTCACTCATCTCCCAGTAATGCCATCAAAATATGCACAACCAATGGACAGGTCCACTTACGGAGTCAGAGTCTTCATGATCCAATCATTTCCTCAAAGTGCACCAGCAACCAGGCTTTTAACACAATGAGCTTTCTGGGGGACATTTTAGATACAACTACAATACTCTGCCACCATCTACACATTCTGCCACTGTTACCCTCTTCCGTCCGTTCTGACCCACAAGATCTCTTCCTCACCCTCTTCTCACTTTGCTTGCTTGTTTCCTATGAAGAAAAATGGAACCAACAAGGACAGAAATGAACAGGCTCCCACTCACGCATGTAGTCTCCATCTATCCTCTGTACCCTTTGTGTACTGTGTCCTCTGTATATGTTGCTTACTTGTCTGTTATCTTGTTTAACTTTTCCCTGGTGTTGGAAGAGGCAGATGGTCACCAGAGGAGAAAAAAAGGCATGTATGAGGCAGATTAGGGGTAAGAGGGGGCTTCCATAGGTAGTGTTGGGAGAGAAGAGGTGGCTGTGCCACTAAAGCACCTGCTACCACCGGCTCACACATGGCCTCTAGGCTCATCTGCTTTGATGGAACATAAGTGTGTGTGTGTGTGTGTGTGTGTGTGTGTGTACACATGCATTGGGAGGGGGAGTATATGTGCAGCAGTTTATTTTAGAAAAGTATATGTTTATTAATAAAAGCCATTAAATAGATCTATTATATACTTTAGGATAATTAGCATCTGGAGAATACAAGGCTTGTCCTTTGGTGAATGCCCTTCATTACTGCTTATGACACCAGAAACCCTTGGAGTAGCATGCTCTAGGACATGCTGGGAAAGGATTTAACATATGAGAGACATAGCTATGGTCTGTCATCCTGGTGTTCTATCCCTCTTGTGTTTAGGTAGTCAACACTCCCTTGTTCTAATCCAAGAAGATTTTGCTTCATTGTTCCTTGGGTGCCATGACACATGACACAGGTCTACCTTGAGTTCCAAAATGTCACAGTGAAGGCTCCAAGTCTAGTCACATGTCTTTAGCCTGTCTGCTGAGACATGGTTGTGGGAGTTTTTTTCAGGGCACAGGAAAAGGGAAGCTCTCATTTTCATTGAAAGAATCCTGGGAGTTGGAAGCTTTGGCCATTCTATGCGTGGTGGATAAGGGGGACACAAGAAGAGAACATGCCTGAGAAAGAAGCCAACACAGGGGAGGCAACGGAACAGGGGAGGGAGAAGCAGAGGAAGACGTAAAAGAAATAATTTGCACATCTGCATCCAGTTTTACTTTTGCACTTTTACAAATGAGTTGATGAAACCCCTACTGCTCAAGCCGGTTATGGTTGGGTTTCTGTCACTTGCAGCCAGAACAGTCTGACAAATAAACAATAGTAGCTAACACATAGTGCTTACCTCTAGTGAGTTGCACTAAACCCTTTGTATACTAACTCATGTAATCTTTCGAGAACACTCTGAGGCTGATATTGAAATATCCTCAGTTTATATGCTCCCAAGAAAGAGTTAAAACCCAGGCACTGTAGTTCCATAATTAATGCCCAGAGTGATAGTCTAGGCCCATCTAATGCATTTAATGAGGGTTATAGGACTTAGCTCTTTTTTGTTTTTTTTTGTACCAGGGATCGAACTTGAGTCCTTGCACTTGTGAGGCAGGCACCGGAACCACTTAGCTAAATTCCCAGCCCCAGGACTAAGCTCTTACTTCAAGTCAATGACACTTCCTGTTCAACAGAGATTGATTCTTTAAAGCCTGGTGTCTAGCATGTGCTTGGCTCATGAGGGTATGGTCAAGATCAATGTACAACTGAAATGGCAGAAGTGTTTGGAAAAAGATCTAAAGTTTGTCACAGGATAAAAAGCAAAGGTCTAGAGCCAAGAACCTAGGTGAAATTGTGTGCACAGGCCAGTCCTCAAGAGCAATCTTGACAAGGAACAAACCATAGGAAGAATCACACATAGGACTGCAGAATGAATTACAATCCATTTCAATCACTCAGAATGATTTCTGATCTTTCTCACAATAGCTGGGGCTGCTGCTTAGGCCATAAAGGAATTCGATTTTCGGAATTCTCTTCTGGGTTTCCTACACAGGTCCCAGCTACACTTTGTCTGTTGGGCAAGTTCTACCCACATTGCTGCTTCTACCCCACAGATTCTAGGCAGGATATTTTTTTCTTTTCCTCTGCTGCCTGCCCTCCCCCTAGCCTGTCTTCTTTTAGATGTCCATTCTGATCAGATGGACAAGTCAGGCTTTGCCCAATTAGTCCACTTTAAGTAGCTTACCCTGTACTTTATTAAAAGCAAAATCCACATTGGGTTGACAAGATTAGAGGAAAATATAAAAATAAATTACTGTATTAAAATTAATTAAATGAAAAGCTGTATCTAATACCAGGAAATGATGGGCTTCACAGGAGTAGTGAAGCCCTTAGTTCAACAAATGATTTTTAAAAAAATCTGAAAACCTCCCAACCTAGGGCTGAATTAAATATTCCATGCTGAATGCAAAAGCAAAAAGATGTTAATTTTGGCTTTTTGCACAGAGTGAATAAAAAGTTTATTCTGCTCTTTGCTCTGCAGGAAAATGCTTTTGATTGCAACAGACTGTGCGTTATCAGGGACATCATGTCGTACTGAGGAACAACCTTGGTCGGAGGATCTCTAAGGGTTTTGAAAACATTTATGTGTTCAGCAACCATTGCCT
This sequence comes from Fukomys damarensis, assembly GCF_012274545.1. NCBI lineage: Eukaryota > Metazoa > Chordata > Mammalia > Rodentia > Bathyergidae > Fukomys > Fukomys damarensis. Next base: position 4,807,732 of record NW_022900940.1, on the reverse strand, counting down.
GGAGGGAAAATAAAGTGGGACTAAAATTTCAGTGGCTCAGTTTAATATTTACTGAGTACCGATTAGGAGGCAGGATCTATGCAAAATGACGGGTGTATAAGGAAGGAAGGAAGACCCCAGTGAAGTGATGTGGCCAGAATTAAGGTCTGACAGAAAATGCCATATACTTTGAATTCTTGATACCCTGTCACCATTTATTTTTGAAGCTCAGTACTTGACAATTAAAAATTCTTTCATTCGCTTATTAACAATGGAAATAATTTAGAGTAGGCTTTGAATAGGTATAAAATAAAACAGGAGAATAAAGTACAAAACAAATAAAGGCTGAGCATCTTTAATCTAAATACCCAAAACTGCAATGTTTCAGATTTCAAAACTTTTGAAATAACTACAGGATGCCACACATGGGAAATTTTGTTAGCTGTACCCTAAAAATATAGAATAAAATTACCTCAGCCAGTAGGTAGACACAAAACAATCACATTTCATGTTTAGGTTTATGCCCCATCCTCAAGATATTATGTACATGCAGTTATTTTATAATCAGAAAAAAAATTGAAAGTCTGAAGCACTTCGGGTCCATCCCAAGCATTTTAGATAAGACATACTTTATCTATCCTGTATATTTTAGGTTTCCGAAGTACATTTTCTCATTTTCCTTCTGTGTATGCATGTGAATGAGCCTGGCTCAAGGATGAAGGAATGGTTGAGGTTCTCTTGGCTGCCTCTTCCTCTTCTGAAGCAAACGTTCAACAACTTCACCCCACCTCAGGAAGCAAATGGAAACCGGTGGAGCTTAGAACAAAAGTGTTCTAGGCAGCGTGGGTGGATCAAGCTCTCGGAGAGGTGGCCAATGACTGAGCATCTCCAAGGCTCTGTTTCCTCATCTGTTAAAAAGAAATTATCAAAGCACTGCCTTGCTGATGGTGGCCAGGCAGATGAAGTGGGTTCATCCATGTAAAGCTTATGGTGCTTGGCATGTAGCAAAGACTTGGAACATGTTAGGTTCCCAGGCGAAATGTTCTGCTGCGTATTTTGTGCTCTAGTAGAATTTTCCTAATGACTTTACTATTCTTTACTCCACCATCTCCCCAGGCTGCCTCTCTATCCCCACACCCTGCCTTATTTTTCCCTCATAGTACATACCGCATAACACACATTCCTGACTTTCTTTCTCACCCCTGGATGATTACAATGACCTTTCTTCTGACAAATGAGGAAACAGAGGCTCTTACCACTTGTGCATGACACTAAGACCTAAACTCTGTGAGAGGAGGGACTGGTTGTCCTGTTGCCTAATATGCTCAGATGCCAGAACAGTTCCAGGCACACAACAAGGCACTCAGAAACATTATTTGAACTTTCTGCCACTATCATGAAATAGCTGAGACAGGTTACCTATGAAATAAAGAGGTTTTACTTTGGCTCTTGGTTCTGGAAGTTCAAGCCCGAGATCTGAGGGTGGCACATCATGGCAGGAACATGTGTCCAAGCACATCTTGAGCCAGGAAGTAGAGAAAGAGGGAGAGAGAAGAAGAATGGTGGGGGGAGTAGAAGGAGGAGGAGAGAAGTATAAGGCATAGGTTTGGGTAGAGGAGTGGCAGGAGACAGAGACCATAGGACCTCCCAATATCGCCACACTAGGGACCAAACCTTTGCATATGGGACTTTGAGGGGCACTCATTCAAACTACAGCAAGGATTAATAAACATGCTAATCACTCTAAAAGGCACTAACACTCTCAAGGGCTCTAGTATCTTTTGACTAGCAATTCCTCCTTCCTCAAATTTGATCTTACCATGGACGTGCTCAATATGTGGATTCTGACTCAGATGTGAGGAGGCCCAAATGATTAGATCCACCTGGATTCATGGTAGAGGTTGTTTCTTCTGGTAGCTAGCACTTTACAGTTCCATCAGAACATTCTCTTACAAGCCCATTCCCCTGAGAAGTGGTAATAAACTAGCCACTGGGGCCCACAAATTATTATTACTTCAGAAAATATGTGTAAATTTAGAGCTTTCAGATGAAATCGCACAACTTCAGGCGTGAATATCAAAAAGTTCTCACAGTACTGATTCCATACTCTTGGGTCACTTAGCTGGTTCAGAGAGACCAACTCCATTTAGACGGAGTATTTTGTTTTTAGTTTGCTACAATCCCTCACCCTCCTTAATGTCTAACTACCACTATAAGCAAGTGCCATTTACAATTTGTCACTGCAATTGTGCAATATTTCCTAAGACTGGAAATCTCTTGATCAACAGTGGGAAAGCAGAACAGTTGCTGCTGTGATGAAAAGATAGAGTTGTGTTTTTTTAATTTAAAAAGGAAGTAACTACTGTTTTGAAGTATGTGCTACAGAACCGCTGAGCAGGCTTGACTCTCAGTGCTGCCACCTGGCTCTTACAGGTGTTTGAGTTTGTTACCTTGCCTTAGAGAAAGGGCTGTATAGACTGCATCGCTCAGACATTGTGGATTTCTGCTATAGTGCTGAATCTTTACTTATTTTACTCATACTGATATAAGCAAGGCATAGTTTGGTGCTGACTTGTTTTATGTCATTTATGCAAGCAATGTTTTGAGTAATACTTCTGCAGGATATTAATTCAAAAAATAGGAGACATTGCTGGCTTACTCAAGATCAGAAACAATAACCTGATTCACATACACTACAACATTTTATTTGTGATCATAGTCATATTCCAGGATACATTTCAGTCTGCTAGTAAAAATGCTATAGGAAAAATCGCTTATCATTAAATAAAGCTAGAAAACACTATGTGTTCCGTTATTGTGAACTATCTTTGCCTTTTTAAAAAATGGGCCTTGGTATATTAGTCTTCTAAGGGAGGAGGGCTCCATGGAATGGGAGATGTTGGCATGTGTGGTATGACAAGTTTGTTTTATTTGTGTACTGTATTAGCCAGTTTTTCCCATCACTAGTACAAATAACTGACAGCTTAAAGGAAAGTGGTTTACTTCGGCTCAGGGTTTCGGGAGGTTCAGTGCATGGCTGGCTGGTTCCAAGGCAGAAATACCATGGTAGGAGGCTCTGGCTGAGCAAAGCTCTCAACCCATGGGAGCCAGGAAGCAGAGAATGACTGGAGGAGCAAGGTGAAGAACACAGCTTTCAGGCCACATTCCCAAAGACCCACCTTTTCCAACCAGATCCCATCTCTGAATGCACAAGCCTCTCGGGGTACTTTTATTTTCGATTCATAGCATAACAGGTATAGAACCTCTAATTAAAAAAAAAATTAAAGATCCATTGGGCAAGTCCTATGATTTTTTTCTTTTACCCTACAAACACTATATTCTTACAATTTGCAGATTCATGAAGGTAAGAGTAAAGAGACATAATTCATGCTGTATTCCCAAAGACAGAACTTTTCTATCACTTGCTACATATTTGAAAAAAAAACTGTTAATATATCCCACTCAGGAAAGGCTTACTACCCATAGTCTTTCTCTTTATATATCATCTCATCATCTTTATGACAACCCTAGAAAAGTAGGTAAGCATTGTCTTCATTTTACCGATGTGGAAATTGAGGCCTTGGGACATTAAATAATTTGCTTAAGATCCCACCTAGAAGGAATCAAGTTTAACCATTAGCAGATATTTCATGTATGAGTGCCATCTGACATTTATTCTTTAATGATATAAAGAAATAGCTGAAATTTATTTGTGTTTATTATGGTTCAGGCATATATATAGATTAAACATATTATCAAACTTTATCCTCTTACTATGAAATACCTGTATATGCTACCATAATTCTTCTTAGAGATTAAAAATTAAGGCTGGGGTAAGGCATGCCATTGCTGTGTCATTATCCAGGAAGTTGTGAGGCCAATGATGTGCTCATCTGGGACGGTGACATCCACGCACGTGCTATTCTGGATGCTGCAGAGATACGCCTTGAGCTTCTGTTTCTAACAAAGCTCCTTGAGATATCCAACCATGGTTTTAAAACACAGAAGAAAATGGAAGGATGTTTACCTAAAGCACCAGAAATAGGTTTGTAAGGTGACTGTAAAAACACCAATCTTTTAACAGCATCTGTGAAGGTTTTTCTAGTCTTTCAGTGTGTTTATGTGTTTGTTTTATTTTCTGTGCATGCACTTGTGCCTACTAGATATTCTCTAGTATGAAAAAAACCTGTCTTAATGAATTCCACATGAGAAATCTCATACCTAACTAGTCCCACCTGCTTTCCAACACATAGCTGCAGCTCCTGGAGAAAGGTGACTGTCCCTGCTGTTGCTGACTTCTTCCTTCAATTAGAAGGGGATATCTCCACTGTAAGGTATTGCTTTGCAATACAGGGGTCGACAGATTTCCCGGGAATGTAACAAAAGCCTAGAGGAAGGTACAGATGGAGAGAAAATTGGGAGTGAACACTAGAGCTTTACAAAGAGCTCCCAAAGTAGGCCCTTATAGAAGTGAATAATGAGCTGCATGGACTAGTTCCTTCATGCTGAGCTCAACACACATCTTTAAACATAAGATTGTTGAGGAAGCAGATACTAGGAAACCCTTTCATCTTAATTAAAGTTATGTGGGTTACGAAATACTTCTCCTTTATATTAAGCTCTTATTCCTGTGGAGAAATTTCTATTTGTTTTTATCTAATTTGAGCTTCAAGGTTAATCTTGGTTTAAGACTCTCCCTCACTGGGAGAGACGGTCCATCCGGTTCGCCCCTGATCCCATGTATATGCATGCATACACCAGGGCCCTGCTGAGCTCCAAAGCCTCTTGCTGGCTCTGCATTCTTCACACTGTTCTCTTCCACAGAAAGAACGGGCTGAGTATCTGGGAAGGATACATGGGATGGGGAGGACTCTGAAAAAGGTCACAAAGCTTTCTATTTTAGGGAGCCACATGCCGCAATCCTTAAATGTGGAGTCTGATAAAACTTGCTCTGTGATATAAATTGTGAGATTTGCACAGTAGCAAAAGCAGGATAGAAGAGGGAGAATTTGGAGACAAAGGAGGGACATGCATCTCTTTCCAGAAAGGGGTTTTCGTAGACTTTGAAACTATTGATAGATGGGATAGTTTGGCATGCCATGCTCCCTAATTTTCAACAATAAATATATGTTCGATTGAGATGAGCTGATGATGGAGGAGACGTGTGCTTTTGATTTTAAGGAGAAAGTGAGAAATCACAAGCAAGTTGCAGAATATCTAATCGGAATTTTTTGAATCTTTTGTTTGAGTGTCTGCCTTCCGTACCAGATAGTAAGGTACCCAAAGGGCTGAAGGGAGGGGAGTTGGATGAGGAAAATGAAGAATTAAGATATATTATGTATAGATACCAATGACCTATAATGAATGGGATTAATATGTATGACAAACATGTACTAATAAAAATAGAAAGGTACCTTCAATGTCACTATATGCTTGGGAAATAATACGCGCAGAAATAAATAAAGATAAATTGTAATGTTTCTGAAGAGTGTTGAATCACACACAGTTCTCTCATGGTTCTTTGCATGTGCAGCTGGTTGAAGCTTAATCCCCTTCAGTTATCAGAACCAAGCAGTCGATGTTGGCCCTACTCAATGAAACCTGTGTATCACTCTAAGAGTTTGATTTCACTTTTCTAAGATACTGCAAAACAATTTTGGTCTTTATGTAATATAGACAATTCACTTTCCTTTGGAAGTTGACCTCATTCTCTTTACTTTCTCTGAATTTTATCCAGAGCCTCTACCAGCTGACTTAAAATCCTATTTGTGGTTCTTTCTCTGCCTCCAGGAGTCGGTCAGAAATCCATGAAACTTCAGGTAGATCACTGAACCAGAAGAGGACAGAATTCTAATTAAGTTATTCACGTGTCATCAAGACATATCAGTGTGAATCAGAACAAGGAGAAGGCGTCTATAGTTAATGCCAGAAGGTACACCTCTAGCAAACCGGAAAACTAGCATTGCCACACAGAGAATGATGTACTTTGAGTCAGAAAACCCAAATTCTCATCCTGGATGAGAAAGAACCTGTGTGACCTTGGGCAAGTTATCACACAAATCAGAAACTTGGTTTCCAATTGGCCACACTCATTGCTCCTCTTGGATCCCTTCCTGGATCTGTCTGTTCTATTACCAATATGACAGTGTGAAAAGCACTTACATTCTTCATTACATAAGTAAGAAAAGTAAGAATATAGATATTGAATATGATCAGCTTCACATACATTCATTAAGGATCAGAGCGAATCAAAGAGAAAAGCAAGGGAAACTTTGACCAGGGGGAAGATTTCAGAAGTCAGCTCTTCAAGCACATTCCTGTGGCATGGAAACCACATGCTTTTGTACTAAGGAATCAACACCTTTTCTCTGACTACATTTTTGAAACAGTCTAAATAATATGAAAAGAGACTGGAGGGGCTCCAGGGAATTTTGACTCATAACTCACCTTGGTGAAGGTTAAGCTGTATGTAATAACTTTTTTTTTTTTAGTTCTTTGTGATTTTCTTTTCAAGTTGAGTGGCAATACAAGCCTTGGAATATCAATTTCACTGCAGTTGGAGTCTATTTTTTAACTTTGTAATTATTTTTAATTAAGCCTTTTTGAAAGGGAAATTTACATAGTAAAGAACAACAGAAAAGATCGATTACTAATAGGTTACCTCAGATTCTAATGTGCTCTTGAATACAAATACATTTATATAATTCCCCTCCTTTTACACACTCAGAGGCATGCGCGTGCACACACACACACACACATACACACACTCTTAACTTTTTTCACTTAATATGGCTTGGAATTCTTCTAAGTCAGTACATAGAAATGTCCTCATTTTACTTTTTAAAATTTAAACATTGGCATAGCATCTCATCACATAATTCTTTATTTAATGGTTCCTTCTGATTTTTTGCCACCACCACACAAATATTCTTATTTAGATACTGTTTTTCCTGTGTGTCAATTCACCTGTAGCAAAAATTAAAAAGTGAAATATTGTATTAAAAGATATATACATTTATAATTTTGATAGATTCTGCCAGATTGCTTCTATAGGGATCATAAGAATGGAAAAATCTCACTATTGTATGAGATTTTCTATCTCTTTGGAGGTTCTCATAGTAACTTTGAAAAAACCCCTTTAATGTTCATGTACAAAAGTATAACAAATTTTGGCAAACTTAACAGATTCTAATCAGCAGCAGATTAAGAAACAGAATAGTCTCAGGATCTCAGAAGCCTCCATTCCAACCTTTAGCCACTTTCCCAGTTCCAAAGAACTCTACTGTGACCAATAAAGCATAGGGCTAATTTCATGTCAGTAAATTTTAAAATAATTTTAAATAATGAAAGGGGCTTACTCCCAAAATATTCATTGCTTTGGGAGATAGATAATATATCTTGGTTCAGAGTTCAAAATAGAACAACTTGCCACCCTATCTTGCCTTTTATCCAACCAGCTTTAATAAAAAACCTGTTCTATGACAAGGACATTGAGGATATACTCAATACTACCCTTTTTATTTGAGTCAATATATTCTAGCAAATCAATTTTGTTTTCTTCACATTGGAAAATTTGAGGTAATAAAAATGATTCTCACCAAGTTTAACCAAGTATTTGAAATGGTTTCTGACATAAAATATAGATACACAGTGTAAACGGAATTCATCTTAGCAGTAAAACCCTGAGGGAAAGCCAGAGAAACAGTCAACCACACTCCAGGGTAACCCCAAGGGAGGCTGAGCAAAACATCTGCGATTTGAGGGAAACAGAACATGTACAGTGAATTGCTGTGGCTGCTCTGATTGGCTTTCCCATTGCTGGGACAAATTTCCTAAAACTTGCAACTCAAAAAAAGGAGAGGTTTCATCTGGCTAATGCTTAAAACCTTTCGGTCCATGCTCAGGTGGATCCAAGGCAGAAGGGCATGGTGCAGCAAGGCTGGTCACTTCACAGTGTCCAGGAAGTACAGCAAAGGGAAGAGAGAGAAAGGGGTAAGAGACTAGCTATAGTCCCCAAACTCATGTCCCATGACCCACCCAGACACACCCACAGGTGAACTTTACAAATGTAGTGTCTCAAGTCAATTAGGTTGACAATCAAATTTAACGGTCACATGAGCCAAACAAATAGACAGGGGCTGTGTATTAGTTACTTTCCCATCACTGGAACAAAATACTTGATACAGCTTAAAGGAGGAGAGCTCTGTTTGATCCACAGTTTCCCGTGAGTTTCGTCCAAAGTTAGCTGGCTCCAAGGCAGAAACAGCATGGTAAAGGTTCTGGCAGAAGACAGCTGCTCACTGCATGGCAGTCAGGAAGCAGAGGGAATAAAGGAGCTGAGGACAAGAACACACCTGTCCCGGTTATTCCTCCAGGGACCCACTTTCACCTAGGCCCCACCTCCTAACAGCACATTCAGCTGAATTCATCAGTAGATGAATGCACTGATAAATACAGTGCCCCCATGATCTAATCACCTTCTAAAAGCCCCACCTCAGAACACATGAGACGTTGGGGGTCATTTTATGTCTAAACCATAACAGGCTGTGAGTATGAATCCAAATCAAAAAGTCAGAGGGTACATGCTCTAGCCTGTGAGTGCTGAGTTGAAATCAAGAAGCTCGTACGGCTGGGTGTGGAGGTTCACATGTGTAATACCAGCATTCTCAGAGGCTGAGGCAGGCTGACTGTGGTAAGTTGAAGTTCAGCCTAGGCAATTAGTGACTTAGATCCTGTCTCAAAATAAAAAGAAAGATTTTAAAAAGAGCTGGGGATGGGACTGTAGCTCAGCATAAAGGTCCTGGGTTCAGTTACTAGTACTTAAAAAGAAAAAAAAAGCTAAACAAAACAAAACAAAATCTTTATATACACACAACAAACAACTCCATTTAGACTTGTTCAGAGCGACTAGTTAAGACGAATTTATTTAAGGATACTCAGTAATTCTCCCGAACAGCACAGGGGAACCCAGCAAGTAATAAATAAGATGCTGTTCTATACTGTTTTTTCTCCACAATTTCCACACTGCTGATATTGTGTATTCCAGCATCATTCCTAGAGGTTCCCTAACTTTCCTATGAACATTCTGTCCTTCCACTTGAGTATTTCCTTACCCTGTTGCTATTTCCAGGTCTCCCTTTATTTCTTTAATGCAGCCAGGTTATCATAGTCAAGAGTCAGCCTAGCTCACGGCATGATGCCTCATGAAGGAATTGGAAAAATTTCACAATTAAACTAAAATAATGATGGGAATCTGCCTATCTGATTTCCCTGAAGACCTTCCCAGCTTATTAGTCAATGTGAAAACACTAGAATATGTGGCCTCTACAGTCATTTTATTGTATTACATCTGCTTGGTTACCAGGAAGATTTAAGATGACTTGTGAAGAAATACTTTACAGGGGGTAAGTTAGAGCATGAAAGATTGAAAACAGGAACATATGTGGTGATATTAAGATGAAGAAGGAGATTGGACTAAGTACTAAGCTCTATGCACATTATAGATGACCAGTTGGACTCTAAAATTCTTAGAATTTAACACTGATAAGGGAACATGAAGTTACAAAACTGGTGTTCTTCATAAGCTAAAAGCAAATCAGTCCTTTAGGAGAAGAATACTCCCTCCCCACCATAGTACTGGGGATTAAACTGTGTGTTGGCACTGAGCTGCACCTCCAGCCCTTTTCAGACAGGGTCTTGCTAAATAGATAAGTTGTCCAGGCTGGGCTTCAATTGGCAAGTCTTCTGCCTCAGCCTCTCAGAGTGCACACAAGAAGGAAAGGTCTCAAGGGCACTCTTAGAGAATACACTTGGTAAAGTGAGGCAGTCTCCAGAGCAGGTGGAATGAAGCGTTTGTCAAGGCTCTAGCTTATCACAGGTCCTCTGAATAATGAGACGGCACTGTTCCAAAGGACATCATGTTTTAGTGTCTATGCTTCTCAATGATCAGAAGGAATATGGATATCCCAGGAAAAAAATGGATGAAACACATGGGCAACATGAAAAAAAAATGTTGCAGATTTGTCTTGGCCTGTAGGGTGGTTTGTCTGAGATTCCAGGTAGGATGGAACTAAGACATAACTAAGATGTACGTTTTAGTAGTATGCTAAGCCAAGGAAAATGGATTGACTTTCTTTATTACAGAGCAAGGAACATTGCCTGATATGATGGCACATTTTTGCAATCCCAGAACTCTGAGAGGCTGAGGAAGAAGGATCAAAAGTGTTTGAGTCTAGCCTGGGAGATTTATTGGCTTAGCAAGACCTCAGGTCAAGATAAAAAAAAAAAAAAAAAAAAAAAAAAA
>NW_022900940.1:4776095-4797216 GCF_012274545.1 Fukomys damarensis | reverse complement strand
AAAAAAAAAAAAAAAAAAAAAAAAAAAAAAAAATTTAAAGGAGGCTTAGAGTGTATGCCCTAGATTCAATACCCAGTACCTGGGGTGGGGGTGGGGGAGAAAAAAGAAAAGAGAGAAACACAGCATGACAAAGTCTCAGCATTTTCCTGACACAATGCAACTGCTGTGCAAACGTAGTCTGGAATGTGGGTTTACCTGGAACTGTGACTAAGTTTTTTCTTAGGGAATAATTTTAAATTTACTGTAACACCTTAAAAAACAGCCAACTGAAGGCCCAAAGATTTACACATTACAGCCTGACCATCATTTGATTTCACTTTTCAATTAAAGGCAAGAAACTCAACAGAATCCCCAAAGGATGTTGGTTTCCAGCCCCAAGATCTTCCAGTGTGTTACCATAGACAAACAAGTCGCACAACTATGCCCTACTCTTGGGGCATAAATAAAATTTATATCATCTGTAATCTGTATAATCATGCATTTTCTTAGTAGCTAAATTCCAAATTCGACACAATAAAGATCGTTTTCTAAATGCAGAGTCCTTTCTGATGAGCAGGAAATGAAATATAGGCACTGAAACCCTAACTACAGAAAAATATCCCTTAGCGGAATGAGATAAAATATAGATCTGCTGTTCCTTCTGCACTTGATCCTTTGTGTTTGATCACAGATGCACATTGTGAAGCAATGCCTCCCCATACCTCCAAGCTAAATGCTGTTTGCTACTCATTAGTGATTTATAAATGATATTTTCTCCCTGGTGACATATCTTTTGATACGATTCTCTAATAATAACATCCACCAATATTAAAATAAGAACATTCCCATGTATTGTGATCATCTTCAACCACATTTCCTCCCAAAAATTAAATTTTAGCACACCGAGCGATATTGTATGCATATATTTGTCTACTATCATTATAAATCTCCTAAGGGTCTCTATAAAATGATAGTTTTGCCTCTTTGCAGTAATTCTACCTAATGCTCCAAAGCAAGAAACTAATTACATGCTGACTCTTCACTAACTTTGATCTTTCAAATGCCATACTATGGAGGTTCTATAGGTAATCATATAATTACAATTCACTAAATGAGTTGAAATTAACCATAAACCTTTTTATTTAAATTGTATTAACTGTTTCTTCAGTAACACTGTATGCACTTCTACTCTTTCCTACATAAGTTTCCCGATATAAGGTTTCAAACTAAAATCTGATTATCGTCACTAATGTTCATAACAAATGCTTCATTATAACACCAGAAGTGCCAATGAAGATGAATCTGCAAAGAATTTCTTAAAATATGCTTAAGGAAAGGCCAAGGATAAACTAGAGTGGTATAAGGAAATGACTGAAATTTCTCAGGGGAATGTTTTAGTCAGCAAGAAAAAAAAAATGACCTCACTTGTATTTTCCCATTGAGCTGGTGCAGTATTTCCTGAAAGAAAAATTGAATACAATTGTACTTTTCAGTATAACACAGGACCGTGCAGAGAAAAAAACATAATTTGGATTTCAGTATGGAAAATACTCTATCCCCTTATTCCAGATTAACCCCTTAATCATACAAGCTGAAAACTCTCTCTTTAAAAATGATCGCTTAATTAAAATTTAATTGTCAAAATAAATATTGGTAGCTATGTATAAGTTTCTGTTACAAATTTTCAACACAGAGGATACTATTATTATGAACTGTTTTCAGATGGTGCTCAACTTCCTCTTCTTGGTATATTCAAAATGGTAGACCAGTGGTTCATAACTGGAGGAGATTTTGCTTCCCAGACAGTATCTAGCAATATCTTAAGACACTTGGTTGGCATGACTTAGGAGCTACCACTGGCATCTAGAGGGCTGTGTCCAGGCATGCTGCTCAATGTCCTCCAAAGCCCAGGGCAGCCCCCTCAACAGAAAATCATCCTGTTCAGCATTTCAACAGTACTGGGATTGAGAAACCTACCCTGGATAAAATATAGCAAATATAGATTAGTAATTACTTTGAAAAGTCTTAGAGTGAAGAAACTCAAGCCTTTTGGTTTAATATACTGCTCATGAATTTCTGCTTTAAAACTGACCTCAAAATGTATGAAAAGGAAACATTGCCTTGTTTGGAAAACAGACTTTTACCATGTTTATGGGCCTTATTTATCTAATAACATCCAGAACCACACAAGATCCTGACCACCACATTCACATGAAAGCTGAGTAAACACAGTGTGTTTTGACTCGTCATCAATCATGACACGTGATCACAGGAATACTGTGTGCAAGAGGCAGCTGTTTTATCTGGAGTCTCCAGCCTTTAGAAAATTCAAAACAGTAAAGTTGTTTGTTTGACACCACTCTTGACCTGACTGCAGTGTTTCATTCTTAGAGAAGTTAAAACACTCATTGCTTTTTGAGGATTTGTAATTATATATGAAGTCTATTTCTCTGGCAAACTTTGTTATGGTCCTGGGACCAGAAAGAAACAGGGACAACTTAAAAAAAATAACACACCCCTCAAACTCTGAAAGAAAATGGGGTGTGATTAAGCATTATTCCTAAGCCATGTGTAGAGTCAATAAGGAGCTCTCATTTTATGAGTCTTCTGGAGCAGTAGGGGTGTATTTAGCCCTGGATATTGCTTCTCTTTGGAGTCTTTTGGTCCAAAGAATGAGACTAAATATATAGCAATAATATCATAAAAATAGAGCTTCTAAAACACATTGGTAAACCCAAAACACAAGTCGTGGGCATTGTGGAGGGGGACTGCCAGCAGTGTCCACATAGACCTTGCCTACTTCTCAAACTTTCTCATGCTTTTGATCAGACTTGCTCCAATGGCATCTCCTTCCAGTCTACTTTCAGGATGTCTTCTAGTGACTTTGGTGACAAGGGAAAGCAGTGTTTGTAGCTGGGGCACTAATCTACCTTCTCATCCATTGCTGAGAGGCCTAGCCTGGGCGACCCAAGACTTTGTCCTCATTCAGGTACCTCCATTTACATCCTGAGCAACAACTTTCAACCACTTGATATTTCTAGTTAGTGATTAGCACGATATAGGCCTAAGACTCTTGAGTTAGTATTTCCTTTGATACCTTTTGACAAATATCATACAAATTCAAGTCATTTCTTACTCATAGTGGTTACAATTCCTTAAAACCTACAAGAACTAAAAACTTACCTAAAACTTGGTTTCCATGAGCTAAAAATACTATGCAATGAAGCCATCATTTGAATTTGAAGACTAAGTATTTTGAGAAATTAGACTACAAGGACTCTCCCCAGACCATGGGTGCACATAGAAAAAATACTTGTGGGACCTGATAAGTGTGTAGCAGGACTTTGTTTCCTATTTACTCACTTAAAAAAAAAATACTTAAGTGGAATGTGGTAAAAAACCTTACAGAGTTACTGCCATTGTCTCTTTATTTACATGTTCAGTGTGGGACAAACAGATTTCAAAGCTACAGGCCAATGACTTTGGAAAAGTGTGCAATTTGCAACTTCAAATCTACTTTTCTTCCTCTTGGGTCAAGGATACCTTCTAATACTGTTAGGAAAGAAAAACAATGTTCATAAATTGGGTATTCTACTTAACATAAAAAGAAAACAATATTCAAGTGTGCTCAACTAACTTTGATTCAGAAATTACTTTAATCCCACTAGTTTGAGGCTTGATGCTTGCTTTCTGTGCTTAGAATGTGTTCCCTTCCACCACGTCAAATGCTACTTAGTTTTTGGGACTCAGGTCAGCACCTTTGGCCTATGAAGCTTTCCTCTACATTGTGAACCATTCCTTCGTCTGTGCATCTCCTGTCCTTGCCATGTACCTAGACCAGTGAGGCAAAGGTTTTAGAGACAAGCACCCAAACTGTAATGCAAAACCCACTTGTTTATCACAAAGTGTCAACACTACACTCAAACCTGAATATGGAGGTTTTAGTATCGCAAAAACAAAACAAACAAACAAAAAATAAACCCAACAACTCAGGCATTCATATCTTTTGTCTTAAAAGACCGAATTACATGTGTGCCATAGGCTTGACACCGCTTGCCTAGATGAACAGATATCAGGCTGTCCTACAGAATCAAGACAGTGAGGCATTGCTTATATCATAAAATCTACCAATTTAAAATGTACCAGTCAATGATGTCTGGTAAACTCACAGAGCAGTCTCAGAACACATCCATCATACAAAAGAGATCCTTGTGCCCATTATGCTCTTTCCCCATTCTCCTCCACTTCCTTTCCCAGACCATTACTCATCTTTCTGGTTTCTACAGGTTTCATCCCATGTTGTGTTATTTCACCTAGGCCTCACCCTGAGAAGACTGCAAGCTCCTTGAAGGCACAGATGATTTTTTAAAAAAGAAATATTTTCTTTCTAACTCATAGCACACTATCACGATAAATAGCAGCACCATTTTTTTTCATCAAAACCTTTTTTTAATGAAAACTTCCTTTTATTTGAAATTGCAATTCAGAGCAGTACAAATTCACGCTAATTTGGGCCCTAGAACAATCACTGAGTAGCACTACTTTTATCTCCCTTCAGAAAAAACTCATCGACTTAGAGAGAGGTTAAATGACCTAACTGGGGCTATGTCAGGATTTGACACCCAGTTTGTCTGACTTCAGAGCCAAATGAAGAGAGAAAGAGAGGATTTCACTAGGGTCTTCATGGATGAGTTGCTAATATTTTAGGTGCATGGGGTATAAACTCCTAGAGCAGTGTCCCAAGATTTTTTGAGAATTTTATAGTTGTGACAATGATCCAGCTATGAAAGTGCCACCTCCTGTAGGTGGTGGTCGGTCAATCACAGTCTTTTCATGAGTTTCTGTCTCACTAGGATAACAAAGGCAGACACAACTCTACTCTCTGTTATATGCATCACTATTTGAGCAAGGCTTTTTAAGAACCCATTTGTCCAGAACATAATTCTGTGTTCAAAATAAGGAAGTTAGCCCTCCCTTGTGTCTATCAAAGGAAACACCTTCCCACTCTTTGCCCTCTCTTTGTTTCAAGCTGCCTGTCATGTCTATGAAGTTGTTTGGGGGGCGGTATTCAAAGGGGAAAAAGGCTGTAAATGGAGAACCCTTTAGATCTTCCCTTCTCCTCAGAGTAAACTCTTCCTTTCCCCCCAGAGCAGGGGTAAGTTAATTGTATTTGAATGAATAATTCTAATAAGGCAGTGACCTTTAATGCCAACTGGTGTTTTTAATTTTGATTCCCTGTCAGTCACTCCAACGTGAAGCACCTCAGGACGTGAGCAGTGGAGAGACCAATGTGTACACAGAGAAGAAAAACAAACACACAGCGCTGGGTGCTGCTGGCAGGTAGACATGTGGATGGCAGAGCTTACAAAGAGATGCCGGGCAGAGTCCCTCACAAAGGAGTCAGGAAAATGGTGGAAATTAGTGAGAACCACAGGTATTCAGAAATGCAGCTGGATAATTTCCTTCATATCAAGAAGAAAACAAATCATTGTTCATTGTGTGCAATGCAGGAGAAACAGAAAAGTGAAAAGAAAGTGGAAAAGCTGCCACCTGACAGCTCATCACCAAGAGGCAATCACTGTGACCGGTGTAAATATTTTGGAATATATCACTTATTTATATTGGTGCATGAAATATGCTTCACATATGCATCTCATGTGTGAATATACATTCATATATATTTGAAAAACTGAATTATACTCTGTATATTGTTTGTTATTTACTTGCAAAAATAATTTTCAGGGTATTCTGGCACCTTAAAGAGTCTTCCTTATGAGCTAGGTGTGGTGGAGCACGCCTATAATCCTAGAACTCTGGGAGGCTGAGGTGGACGGATAGCAAGTTCACTATCAGCCTGGGCAACTTAGCAATATCCAGTCTCAAAATAAAAATATGCACATACAAAAAGGATTGGGGATACATTTCAGTCCAAAGGTTCTCAGATTGATTCCCAGAACTGAAAAAGTTTCAATATAAAATCTATACATACATACCAGTTCCTTAAAAAAAGAAGTTTGAGTAGTATAGCTCCAAGCACAGTGGCCTTGGAGTCCAAATTTTTTTCCACACTTGACTGGAGCAAAACAAAACAAAACAAAACAAAACAAAAAAAACTTAAATGGTTAATGGGTCTGCTGGACACTCGCTCAGGGCTGTGGCAAGAGAAATGTGTCCTGTATTATTGAGGGAGCCACTACTGGGGGCCAAAGAGAGAATCTGAGCTCATTGTGGCCTGGTCTTCAGACTCTTAGTCAGAAATTTATATTTTAAGTAATCTTCCCATTTTTAAATAATAGCAGCTAACTTAAACTACAACTAAACCATTATGTTGATTTCTTAGTTACTTTCTTATTGCTGGTACAAAATACCTGATGCCTGCGAATTTAAGGAGGAAGGTTTATTTTAGGTCATAGTTTGTGGAGGTTTCAGTCCACAGTGGGCTGGCTGCAGGGCAGGGTGGCACGGCAAAGGGGGAATCTCAGAGGAGAAACAGTTCATGGTGGGGCAGGCGGGAAGAAGCAGCGAGACTTGCTTCTTTCGCTTTTTATTCATAATTGTATCCATTCTTGTTCTTTTCTCCCTTCACAACTTCTCAGCAGTTCTATACAATGAGAAATGTATCTGGTGTTTTCCTTCAGAAGAACTTTTTCTATAGATGTATTTCCCATGGAAGAGGCCTTTATTCAAATATTTTATTTCAATGCGATAAATATTTCTTCTGTATCTAGTATATTGGGAAACAAATGGGACTGCTGATTACCTCACATGCAAATGTACATTTGCTCATTCGGCATGTAATTGAGTCCCTGTTATGAAGACAAATGCTCCGCCCAGGCATACGTGCTGTGATGGGTAGAAAAGGGTTCCACTCAAGCATTCTTGTGCTGTGACATAACACTGCCCCTTTTACCATGGAGGGGAGGATCCCAGGGGGTGTGTCTCAGGCTGAAGCTACAGGAGGGTCTCAGTAAGCAGCATCTCTTCCCTCTACATCCGGGGAAGGTGCTGGAATTCATTTCGTATTTTTGACAGGCTTGATTAGAGTAAGAGTGCTTCCATATATTAACTCAGCCAGATGGTTGCACTGCGTAAGACAACTTCCCGGAGAACAGGAGTTATGCCTCGGTTCTGAAGTTTGCCCAGAGTAACTCTGTGTCCTGGAGGACCGCTTGCGGGTTCTGCTTCTCAGACAGGACATTTCTCAATGTCTGCCCTTAGAGAGCCTAGAAACAGCACAACAGGCCAGCGAATAGCATAAATTCAAGTATTTTCTGCTACAAACAAATTGGCCTTTTGGTTCAGTTTAAGGACAAGCTCATGACAAGCAGAGTGAGTATTGTCCTGTTTGAGCCATCTAAATCCTACCAGATGGCTAGCTACATTGTAGCTATTAAAATACTTCTGCTGTCCCATGAGGTAACACTTTTTCCTTGTCTGTCCCCACCCACGTGAAGGCACTCAAGCACTGAATAAATGACCTCAAACAACCGACACGTTTTTCACAGAGGCAAAACGCCTTGCTCCCACAACTCAGGTTTGTTCATATATTGGTCAGCTTTGCCACTGCCAGGACAAAATACTTGAGAACCGCGACTTACAGGAGGAGAGGTTCGTCTGGCTCATGGTTTCAGCCAGCTCCAAGGCAGGGACACGACGGTGGAAACGCGTGGCGTAGCACAGCTGCTTAGTCCATGGTGATGGCGTGAGCTCTACCTGCAAAGGCGCGGCCCTGTGGCCCACCTCCAACCGGACCCCCAGCGTAGCACTTTTGGCTATAAACATCTGCGGATTAGCCCACCCACGAGTGTAGTGTTGCCACGATCCCATCACCTTTCAACGGATCTCACAAGCCAGCGACATTGACAATTTAGCTTAATGGTCACAGTCTACTTACGGGCTGCCTAAAGATGTTTTACTGAAGAAAAAGAAAGTCTACGAACATTATCTTGGTTACAGGAGGTTGACGTGTAGTCTACAGTAGCAATGGCTGTTCTGGATTACCTGAATGCCGTTACCTGGCTATATATGAAACTTATTATATATTTTAAAAAATTGGGAGTAGCAAATATTCACTACTTTTAGGTGATAATATAAAACTACGGCGTGCTTCTATGTTTAAAGTTTATTAAAACAAAATGAAACAATAAACACCACATTGTACAGCATTAGATTTAAGAAGGTGTTTAATATTACCTATGTTGTCAACAAAGATTAGAATATGGTTTTAATTTCTAATGTGATTCTATATGTATTTCTTAGTGAGAATTTAAAGTGATTCACTATATAATATGGCTTTGACTAGAATAATATTTTGTTAGACTCTAATAAGATGTTAATACCCCTTTGAGCCAGGCTGGCTCCATTCAGTGTTCATCTTAATTAGCTAACATTAACCATCATTAGGGTTTTATATGGTACAATGCACATTACTTCATAACGTCCACCCAGATCACATGAAGCTAGATTATAATACATGTTATCAATCATGAACTTCTCTGCCTTTTCTTAACACCTAGCTTTTATTTTAAAAGTTCGGGTCAATGTTAAGTGCTAATTTCAGCTGAAAAAGTTTTTAAAAAATCAATGTTAATTAACAATGTTAATTAAATGTTAATCATGTAAATGAAAGCATTTTTCATTCACTTACCTAGTAAATTATAGTCAGATAATATCTCATAAATTATTGGAGATGACATAGGAAAATGGTGTCTACCACTAAGGAATGGAGAGGAAAACTGAACAAAATGAAACAAAAATTTACATGTGGAAAGTGGTTTTTTTTGGTTTGTTGTTTTTTGTTTATAGGGAGCTTGAAGAATCCACCTTTGTTTCCAAAGTGTTCATGGAGTCAAATAGGTATAAAAAATAAAGACATATTTTGAGCTAGTGGAATATTTGGAAGGTCATTTTTTTCAATAAAGCTAATTGTGGCCGTCAAAAGATGTTTTTATACACATACACTACACACACACACATATACATATATATGTATATGTGTGTGTGTGTGTGTGTGTGTGTGTGTATATATATATATGGCTTCAGTATTCTGAGTTAATGAAAATAAGATATTCTGAAATAGTATTTTAATACCTAAAAGTATTACAAAGAAGCTAGCGACCCATCAACCAACAAGACTATTTAGAATAGCTAAAGATTCCTATACTTTTTTATTCCTATACAATTGGCAATAATCATTGCTGCCAACAGGGAATCTGAACAGAAAAATGGACCTTCTGTGATCATGCAAACTCTGCTATAGTTCTGAATTCTGAGACACACACAACATCACTGACCAATGGCACTTTCAGCCATGCTGAATAGCAAATGTGTGATTGCCTATTATGTATCAAATCCCGTGGAAAGAAATAATGTATGTACAATCGTTCCTTATTTCAGTTGTAGTCAGGAAACACATTAGACATACTCCACAACAATATTTTCACACGCACTCAAGGAGTTTAGACGTCATTTGGTTATAAGTTTATACAACAAACAAAAAGTGAGGCCCAGTGATGCTACAGGAAGTAGCTAAATCATTTGCATTTAAGGCTGGATCATAATAGCTCTTCTCTGGGTATATTTTTACCAGTATTTTTGTGTATAGCCTGAAAGGGGTCCTGCTTTTAATTGCTTAGTTGAGTGTCAAGATAAGGCCACTAGGGGCTGGGGATTAAGCTCAGTGGTTTGGTGGCCTGCCTCTCAAGCACAAGGACCCAAGTTCGATCCCTGGTTCAAAAAAAAAAAAAAATAAGGCCACTTTTCCAGGATTCTCCTCAACCTTTTCATTGTAATGTTGGGAGAAATGATCACAGTGGACATTTGGTTGTGCTTGGCCTTTTGTGAAATAACCTCTTATCCATCATGTGTGGTCTTGGTGTACTACTCTCTCTTGGCCCTCTCATGGTCTGTGGTGACACATGACTCATGCTGAGTGAATCAGAGTTTTCTCTAGGCTAGTTGAATTTTAGGAGGAATGATTTAAGGAATAATTAAATATGACCAATACTCATTAATGTACTAGATAATGGAGGTTAGTGGGGGTGGCTCTGCTGCTGGGTGTATTTTTCCCTCCTGCAAGCCAAGTGACATACAATAAACTTGTTCTGTTTTCCTTCTGCATAAGTTAGACAATGTTTCTGTTGCTTGCAATTCAAGAAACCTAGCTGAAGTAATGATCCTTACATGACTATCATTGCAGCAGAGGGCACATCACTGGAGGATTATGAGTGATGTGAGGGCAAGATTTGTCCCTTGACCCTACCCCTCCATACTAATAGTAGAAGGATTAAGAAAGTTCCTGGGATGTAGGCAGAACTTCTTTGTTTCACGCATCAAAATATTTGACTCATTCAGACTTATACAGTATCTTCAGCAGCAGCAGCAAAAAACAAACAAACAAAAAACAAAAACAAAAAAAAACCCAAGAATACTTGTATTTGCACTTTGCCTGACATTTAGATATGGTGCAAATTTATAGTGTGTCACATCTCTAACCACGGTGTAAATTGTTGCTTTTTGTATCCAAATATCTATGGTCAGAAAAATGGTTAATAATGGCCATCTTATAGAAATGATCAAGAAAAATGACTTTCAAAAGAAGTGGCTTCAAGAACACATCTTTTTTATTGATTAAAGTGGCTTATGAAGTCTATTTTAGAGGTTTTACCAGTTGAGGCTCTAATCCTATAGACAGGAAGGGACCAAGAAATGACCTCTATTTGAAAACTTGTGAGTCTGTCTACTCTTATACCTATAATGCGCACATGAGATTCTGATGGGAAACTACTTGCAGATTGAGTTATTCAGCTTTCTGTCCCTGTGATAAGTACTTGTGACCATTAACCAAATTATAAGAAGAAATTTTATTTCAGTAGTTCAGTTTATGGTAAATTGGCCATGCCACTTGGACCTTTATCAAGGCTGAACATCATGGTGCAAGAATATGGTAGAGAAAGCTGCTTACCTCATGGTGGCTGGGTAAGTAATGTGGGACACAAGAAGAGGCGAGATCTCAATGTCCCCTCCAAGGATGCCTCCATGACCCAATTTCCTTCCACTAGGCTCCACTCCCCAATGGTGCCACAAGCAAAGGTGCAAACCATTAGCATATGCACCTTTGCAAATCATTAACAGAGATCCAACTCTTGCCTTTTCAGCTCTAATCCTTCACTGATTTCAAATTTCCCCTGAAACCTCCAAGCTTATCTCTGCCCATACTAGAAAACAAGCCATTTAGGAGAACTTTTGAATCTTAGGTTATCTTTCAACGTCTTCCACCTAATAGTCAGAAGCCAGTACTACTCACACTGCCAGACTGCATCTCCACAGCTGGTGATACGGAACACTCACTTAGTTTATATGTTTTATTCCCTTTCTTCCAAGATAGATAGATCAGTTCTAGGCCATTGGAATGTGAAGTTTATCCATTTGTTGTTGAAAAGCCAATCATGACTCTTAGTATCTCAGGGCAGCTTTTGTTTCCTGAGCTCTTAAACTAGACTGGAAACAGGATTCTCAGGTCAGTTCACGAAGTGCCAAATTGATAGGTTCAGATAGAGCTCGCCCACAGGGTGTGCACAGGACGTGGCAGAGGTTGGGCCCAGAGGCACCAGTTGCCCTGGGAGAAACAGGGCCAGTGCTACGACTATTAGTCGAAGGCAAAAACTCCCAAGAGAACAAAAATTGGAATCCTCTGCTGAGCTGGGGAACCAGAAAAGTAAGGAAGTAACAATTTCTTTGTTCTGATAATTAGGTGACCCTAGTTATAGATACAGGTACTCTCAGCAGCAAGAAGAACCAAAGAGCCAAATATGTTAATTTTCCCTCCTGGATTAGTAAATCATCATGGCAACAATGAAACCAGAGGAAGAGACATGCTGAATTTCTTAATTTTACTCATTTAAAATGCTTCTTTACTATAGGATCACTAGTCACAAACACAACACTCACAAATAGCAATTTTGATAATGTGATTTAGTGCACATGACTGGATTTTGAGGGTGGACTTAAATGAGGGACATTTTAAAGGAGTGAGCTCATCTTTAATCTTTGAAATCTTCTCGATTCAAGAACAAGTTAAGGGAAGTGACTCCTCGATTATGTGCTTTTGAATTTCTCAAATTGTTTCTCCTTCTTGTCCTAAGGCCCAAGAAAGAATCACTCCATCGTAAAGCAGTTAGCTTTATTTTGGAAGCACTTTCATTGCTAAAAAACAAATAAATATTAATCTAGCAAAGAAGAAAATGACTATGAGACAGAATCGGTCACAAAATAATTTTAACTTGGCAGTATTTTGAAAAAGAAATTAACTTTTAAAATTAGAAAACAGTAAACATATTAATTATATGTTGCAGGCGTGTAGAATGAATAGTAGAATTTTCTACTTGGTAAGTCATGAAATTCTTTGGTTGTCAAAAAAATGTATGATTGTATATGTACCTTATGCAGAAATGAATTATTCCACATAAAGTTTAGAATCTCACTTCTTACCCCATCCCTTCCCAGTTCTCGCTTCTAAAGATTTTTGTTAAGAAAACCTTAAAAACAAAGTTTTAAAAGTTAGGAGCATATGGCAGTGTCTATTTTATAATAATGATAGTAAAAATAGATGGAAAAACACATGCAAATATGCAAATATCTCAAGCATCTTTGATGGTTAATAATAAACAAGGGATTTCTCTCCTGCCATTCACTTATTTAAAAAATCTGAATGAGATGTTTGTTTTTAGCTTCATAGTTTTACATTTTAAATATGAGGGTTCTCAATACCAGCTTTGGTGTCACCAGAGAATGATGCACAGAGCAAAAATTTTCAGCTACTTGAAGTGATTTTTCTGCCCTACTTGTTTCTTTTTTTTTATTACTGCTTTGTTTCTAGAAGTATAAATTTATGATGTAATTTTAGTCTACAGTACACAAGGCATTGGTCAAAAAATGGTTTTTAGTATGATACCATATTTTATTCAAAGGAAATAAGCCTAGTCACATGTTGAGCTCAGGGTAGAGAACACCCTAACTGTAATCCCAAGGGACGAGCTGCGGTCCGGCTATAGTCTGGGGAAATACTCATTCTCTTCTTTCTTAAAGACTTGCACAGTTCTCTGAATGTACAGCTAACTTACTAACACTTTGATTTGTCGTGCTTTTCGAATTTGTTTTATTAAATTACCAAACACTTAATAGTAAAACATTAAATAAAAGACTTGGCAAGGTAAATGCTGAAAACCAACAAAGTATGGAGTCTGAGGAAATTCTCTCCCCTTTCTCCTTTTCTTATTTTGTCCTTCCTTGTGTCTTCTGTTTTGGCATCAACGTATAAATGCCAAGCAAGAGAGGACACTAAAAGTAACAGGAGTATGAAGAAACCAACTGAGCACGTATCAGGTTACTGCCAGATGCCACGTTTATATTTTTGTAGGGCTGTTCACTGGGAGAAAATGGATTTCTCATGGACCAAATCAGTAGGTAAATTTGGGAGAAAAATTATCTAAAAGTGCAAAATAGTCTGCAGCCATTCCTTGTGGAAATACTGGCCTTAGGAGGGATGAAAATGGATTCATTTTGGAAAGGTGAGGCATTAAGTGAGCTCAGTTGGTAGAACTGTTCTGGCCCATCGCCTGCAGACAAAAGCCCAGGGAAGCATTGCCTGGATTCCCGAACAGAACGAAACTGGAGGATGATACGACACGTGGCTATCCCCAGACAGATTCACGTAAACCTCTGCTGCTAACATTTATTTTTCCTTGGCTGCATCTTAATAGCATTTATTTCTGTATCTGAGCACAGTGAACTTTATTTTCTAAGTGTCAGCAGCTTAAACATACTGCTCCATGCTGCCACAAATAACCTCTGTTCCGAAGGGAGCGATGGTTTGTTACCTAAAACATAAAAATGGTCTGTTGTTTGGATGACATAAAATATTTTTCTTTTATTTTTGCTTTAAGTCTGAGAACTTTGGCGTTTAACTAATTTGCCATGCATTTAAGGCTGGTAGCAATATTGGGAAAGAAATACGATAATCACTTGCTGCCACAAAGTAGTCTATATACTGTTCTCTTTTTCAGCTCTAGTTTCACATGTGTTGGTTCAATGGAATATTCAATAGACATTTATAGGAAATAAATTGAGAGATGAATGTAAACCATATGGCATCTGGAGGTTTATTTGCAAAGTCCCTGCATCAAAGCCTTCTCCAGATCTCACCATATTAGCTATGTTTTTCCAGTCCAGCAGAATCAGGAAGGTAACCACAGACTTCCTTGATGGAAAACACATGAAAAACAGAGCAAATCTTAATATGTAGCTTGAGTTGCTGGTCAAGGCGCATCCCTTAAAATAATTTTATTACCAGTGCATACAGAATGTTGCTTAGAACTGCCTAAAAAAATAAAATAAGTTGATCTTAAGATTTTTTTTAACATTATAAGACATGACTTCTATTTATATATCCTAATAACAATTGTTTGACTTTAGTAGCATTTTTAGGACTATTTTGAACTTAGATAATAAAAATCAACCCCAAACAGAGAAATGCAACATTTCAATACAGTATACATACAAATGCACATTAGAATAGGAGTAGAACATATACCTTCATGAATACACTTGCATATACGAAGGCCACCACATTAAGCTTTGGAGAATCACATTATTGTAAATAACATTTAAGAAACATTGATTGGACAGAATGAGAAATGGCCCTCAAACTTAATTTATATATAAAAAATTTTCCTCAACCTTGAATACATTCTGGTCTGTGCAGTATTACATCTGATATCAAATTAATTCTCATGTAGCCTGTTATATAAATCATCATGAAATGTCAAAAGCTTGTACATACATCTTTTTTAAGTTTTCACTTACTTTCCAAATAGTTTCCATTTTTCAGTGTCACAGACTTTTCAGCCACTCGGTCAATTTTAATGATTTTTTTATCAGCCTAAATTTTCCCCTGCATTTACGGTACATTTGTGCATGTCTACGCACACGCATGCATGCATTATTCCTTGCACACGCAATGGTAATCTTGAAAATTCTTTTTTCTCTTCAGTTAAAATTAAATGGTCAAATAATTGGCACAGAAAATGAATAGACGCTCTTGGTACTTAAATAGGCAACATCGAAAGATTGCCTGTTATATCCAAACACTGAAGATTAAAACAATAGAAAATTGACTCCCTGAACTCTGTCCCTCATAGTTCTTACTTCAAAAATTGCTAAGGAAAAAGGTGTCGCACTTTTTTGGCAATTACTCAATTATCCATCTAGATGATGATCTCCCTTTACAGGTTAAATTTCAAAATTTATGGCTGTAAGTTAATGCCACTCATGACAAAAAAAGTATGTGAGCAACATGACTTAAAAAATATGTGGCTAACTGCTGGAAGCTATTAAAAACCAAATAAACAAAAGAGATTACACTTCAAAGAAATGTCAACAGTTTTTCCTCTCTGAGAACAGACGAGTTTTCTTTACTTATATCCACATCCACATCTGGAAAATGCTTATGGCTTTATACATCTTTTATGGCAAAATGAATTTATTGAGTTTTAAAATTTTTGTGATGGATTAATGCAATCTTCATAAAAGGTAAAGCCACACCCTAGTAAAAAATCTGTCTTTATACTGAAGAATGATTTCAATAATACATAGAAGACCAATGTTAATTTCAAGGAGCAAAGTAATATCGAGAAAGCAGTTTGTTAGATTTTTAAAATATATTACTGCAGAGAAATGAAAATGAAGTATCGTATTCCTTATGACCTATCTTTACACTGGCACATGCACTCTTGAAGTTGAAGGAAAAATAAAATAAACAGCATGCAAAGCCAACTCAAAGTTTAAATGAATATACCTACTCCAATTAACAGCAGACATAATGCAGCGAATTTACAGATAGCAAAATTTGCAAGGGAAGATTTCAAAACAGTTAATGGATTTGTACATTTCTTCAAGAAATTAAACAGTATACTTTTGTATATTTAAAAGATGAGATTTCATTTCTCAAACAAAAATATGCTCCTGCTCCCAATGTCCAAACAACTGCCTTCATCAGCTTTGAAATGTTCTCCTGTGGCCCCAAAGTGACAGTGTTCATTTGATGTTGTTTTTATAATTAACTGGGTAGTAGCAACTTTCTTTCTACATAGGCCTGCCAAGAAAAACACCATCTTTGGTATCCAACCAGACATCAAAATGTGAACAACGGACTCAAATTTAGTAATTTACAGTTTTGATGGGGAGGATTACTTGAAATATAGGAGGAGGTGGCATCTTTATTAATCAGGCCAAGAATTAAGGAAGGAAAAACCCTGTAAAATGAAAAGAATGTTTAAAATGGAACAACATAATTTGAACATAAAGTAAGTGGTCTGTGGTCAATAAAAAAGAGAAAGAAGAAGAAAAATAAACTCCAGCAGACCGGCTGCAAAATAGGAAAGTAGATCTATTTGGTTTATTTATAAGTGAGTAGCAAGTAGATTCTTTCACACTAACTAAACCAGACAGTAATTATAAACACAGGTTGGTTAAATTCCCTGCACCCTATCAAAGGAAATAAGCTTCTTTCTTTTCTAAACATTGTCATTTGTTTATTGAGCTTATTTGGGGGCTTGGTTTCACTTAAAACTATGTATGCACACATCTGTTACCCCCAAACAACGTCAACCTTGTTAAGTTGAACTTGAATACTCATTATACAAAAATTTGCAAGTAACCTAACAGCAATTTTTAGAGTAGCTGGTTAGCATACTGAGTGAAGAATTTGGATTATTTTGTTCCATTACAGAAAAACCTTATATTATAGTGTAATCATACAGGAAGCAAACAGTTGCCGCCTCAGTAGTTTTGGATAATTAGTTAACTAAATTTTCTGAGGTGAATTCAATGAACTTAGGTTGAGGAACATTACTGCTTATATTCTGAAATACCACAATACAATCACAGTTAACAATGGAATTATAAATATTGGAGTAAAACGTCATTTTAAAAATCATTAGGTTTTTATCATATAGTACAACTGAGTTCCTCATTTAAAGAACAGTTTTATTTAAAAAATGGGGGGGCTATGATATTGGTTATGTTAGCTCATGTCAGATATCAGATTAAAAAAAAAACTTTAACACAGTAGACACTATTAAAACATCATTATTAGAGTTGTCATGCTTGGGTGGTCTGAACTAAAGTGAATTTCATGTATTTGCTGGGAGACAGCAATAATAAATTCTGGAGCCTGCATTTCTAAGCAGTGACCCAGAGTCCTGTAGAAGAGACCTAATGAACCATCAGGACAATTGGATGAGTGCTGTGAATGGGAGCACTATGGGGATGGCAGACTCTGGTAAGAGTTTGCATGGAAATAAAGACATGCCACCCAAGCACCCTCAGGAAACAATTTCAAATGGAACAAAACTCAGCAGACTCTAGTGTCTGTGCCACTCATGCCATCCACTTAAGCCATTCTGAGGTCAGCAAATCCTGCGCTGCCTATATTTCTTTCTGCAACCATGGCAGACATGTATAATCGATAACCAAATTCTCTACCTAGAGTTTGAATGGAGAGTCAGAATCTTTGTCAATACAAAAGCCAATGACTTTTCATCAGTCCATCTGCTACCCAGCCATCAGGCTATGAGCACACTATTACAGAGCACTTCTATCCTTTGCAAACTTCCGGTCATATGGTGAAATATTAATGAATGTTTGTGAAAGATTACTTAACTCACCACAGATCAAAGAACATAATAGTGGGGAGCACAGACTACTACCACACTGTCTAAACTGTCTAGCGTCAAGTCCCATTTTTGCCACTTACCAATTCTGTGACTTTGAACCAGTTACTGAATGTCCTTATGTCCGTTTCTTTAAAACCCTGAAGTGACTCCCCACTATTGATACAGTAGAGTCTAAAGTAATTTACCCTACTTTCCCACAGGTGAGGCTAGCCTTTAAATCCAAACCTATCTTTGAGTCCCTGCCTTCTTCTACCACCTCCCTTTATATCCTGCAAAGCTCTTCCTGGGCTGTGGCTAACTTCTTGTTCTCTGGATAAGTTGTGAGCTGACATTCACACCTTCTGCTGAGACATCCTACTTTCTATTCAATTCTGTCTGAACAGTAATTCTGTTTTGTACTGAATAAACACCGACTTGTTTGGGGAGGCATATCACTAATATTGTCTTCTATGTGCAGCATTCCCCAAATCTCTCAATGAAATGTTTTGCTTTTTTGCATATTTTGTTTATCATGGCAGCTGCACATTGCCTTTTCCACCAGCCTGTAAGTTCCTACCGCTCTGCTTCTTGTGGATCTCCAACACTTAACAAGTTGGATTCATTCAAATGTTTATGGATGGATGAATAATTCTAGCCCCCAAGTTCCAAATAATTAGTTTTCTAAGGCTACTGCCCCCTGCTTAAACTATTACAGCTTAACTACTCTTTACCGGTTTCCAGATTATGAAGATATGTGCATGTAGTAACAAGTTTAACAGAAGCTAATTATCATTTCTTCCTACTCATCCATACTGTTCCCTTACATAACCAATAGTGACAGTTTAGTTTACATCTTCACCTTGCTTTTTACTTGTATGAATGAATATATGTATAATATCACATATACAAAAGGCCAACAAACTGTTTCTGAAAAGGGATAGATTATAAATATTTCAGTGTTTGCTGGCAACATAGGACTATGTTACAACTTTTCCACTTTGCAGTTACAGCAAGGTAGCACCTGCAAATAACATACAGAAACATGGGGTGCTGTGTTTTCATAAAGCTTTATCTACAAAAATACCCAAACACCTGGATATGGTCTACAGGCAATAGAATGCTGAATTTTAAAACTTATTTGGGTTTTGTTTATTCGCTTTAGACAACAGAGAATCGTGTTATACAACTTACTCTGCCATTCACTTTACTATACATTCTACTAACTTCCCATAAGTTAATAAATTCAAATAATTTTCCTCTAATGTTCCTATACATGTAAGACATATATACATATATATGTGTATTATGTCATAGCATAAATAAATGGGATATGTCATAAACCACTATGTATTTTTGTGGCTTATTTAGGTGCATTTGACTTTTCTTGCTTGCTTTCCAAATGCTACGGTCTTAATGTTCTCGTGTACTTGCCCTAACTTCTCCGGGCACTCATGTATCCACGTGCACCCTCACCCCTATATCTTGTTTGCTTTACTAAAATGTTGCCATTTGACCAAACTTTCTCTGCACCTTCTTCTTTTTGCTTCATAATACCCCTGTAAATCTTACTAATGTATTATTTTTGCTGAATATACTACGTGGGATAGATGTACCAACCCTATTATTAGCCATTTACTGGTTGGAGCATTTTTTTCCTGTGAACAACACTACAAGATATGTCTTTATACATACAGGCTTGCATATTGTGGTTTTATATGCAAGGGATAGATTCCTGGAAATGGACATGAACCACATATACAATTTATTTTTCATAAATGTCATTAGTATTGTATTTCTACTTGGAATATATGAGATTGCTTTCATTTTGTACAGTCCTACAAAATAATAATTGGTATTATCATTTTACATAATTTTCTTTGACAATCTGTTAGGTAATGTAGTATCTCACCGCTACTTTAGTTTGTAGCTTCGAGTATTCATGACCTAAAGGATTTCATGTTTGCTGACCAGTCAGATTTTCTCTTCTTGAGTTGTCCATTCATCTTTTTGAAAATGTAGCATTTTAACTTTTATCACCAATAACCTTGAATTGGATTATCTTCAGTGATATTTTTGTCTTATCTCCAAAGCTTTTGAACTGTAGATAGTGGCAAATAACTTGATTCTGTGTTTGATTTTTTTTTTTTTTGCATTCTCCCATTTGACGTCCTGGAGGAGGCACATGGGTGCATTGCAGTAACCAAGATACACCTACTTTAATCTGCCTGTGGCCTGAATCCTCTATCATATTTTCCTTATTAAGTAATAGCTTTCAATTTTCACAGCCACTGGTTGAGGTTTAATTTAATGGAAACAAGCATAGTAAGGTTACCAGTAAAAATATAGTAGTTACTAGTATCAAGCTTTTACTTCACAGCTGACACTGCATTGAGGCCTTCAATACATCACCTTATTTACCACTCACAACCACTCTTGCGGGTGGTGCTTCTATTCCCGGTACTAACAGATAGAAAGCTGAAGCTGCAAGAGGGTGAACAGCTCAACCAGGGTCACCTCTGGTTTACCCCAAATGCCCTCTTTATAATGTTGTATTCTCTTTCCAAACTCAACAATCCCAGACAGAAAACATGAACATTTTAAGTTCTGGGGAGTTCCTTTGGGAATGCTCTAAGTTTTGCCTTACACAATTTGTCTAATAAATTCAGAGATATTATTTGATAGTAACATTTTTTTGGTCAACTTAGATCTTTAAAAGTTAGACCCATGACTACATTGTTATAATTGTCAAGGTTACAATTGTCAAGGAGGACCCTAGTATTTTTTGAGTTTTGAGACAGGGTCTATGTAGTTTAGTCTAGTCTTGAACTCATTATGGACCCAATAGTGTTGTCTGGAACTCATGGCAGTTCTCCTGCCTCAGCCTCCCAAGTGCTGGGATTACAGGTTGAGCCACCTCGCCCTGACCTAATAAGGTTTTAAAAAGGAAAACAAACAACTATATTTGAAATTAGACAATCTCAATTCTGGTCCTAATGAAATCACTTACTGGCCATGTAGCCTTTAGCAATTTAAGTACTATCACATTATCCTCTGGGCTGGGATGTAGCTCAGTGGCACAGCACCTGCCTCGCAAGGGCAAGCAAGGTCATGAATTTGATCCCCAGTACCGCCAAAAACAAAACAAAACAAACAAAAACCACATTATCCTCAGACAATCTCAATTCTGGTCCTAATGAAATCACTTACTGGCCATGTAGCCTTTAGCAATTTAAGTACTATCACATTATCCTCTGGGCTGGGATGTAGCTCAGTGGCACAGCACCTGCCTCGCAAGGGCAAGCAAGGTCATGAATTTGATCCCCAGTACCGCCAAAAACAAAACAAAACAAACAAAAACCACATTATCCTCAGGTGTATAACAGACAACATTTTTTTGTTATCACATAATTTTGCCGGACTTGTGACACCTT
>NW_022900940.1:4762364-4775943 GCF_012274545.1 Fukomys damarensis | reverse complement strand
AAACAAAACAAAACAAACAAAAACCACATTATCCTCACGTGTATAACAGACAACATTTTTTTGTTATCACATAATTTTGCCGGACTTTGGTGACACCTTAGCAAGATGAACCGTAAGGAACTACTTTTTTGATGCTTTAACAATCATTTATATTTTGCCACATTTGCATTATTTTTGATGAGTTCTTTATGAATAATTACCCTCACAATTATGTTTTTAAATACTTCAGAATGCATCTCTAACAAAATAAGTATAAGAAGCACTTTTTCGAGGCAAAGCATGATGTGAAAGGTATCATTATTACGTGAAACCCATTTGGAAGAATCTATTTAACTTTCTGTTCCTTTGTCTTCTACCTGTATCACAGGGGCACCGTGAAGAGTGATGGTGTGTTCTTAGGCTGCCGAAGAGTGTCAGAAAAAGAAAAAAAAAAATCACAGTGCTTATACAATCGCCATCTATTCTCTCTTTCTAATGGCTGCAGAAAAAAAAAAAAAAAAAAAAACCCTCTCAATTATACTGCCGAAGCAGAGTACCATATTAAAAGCAGGACGCTATTTTGTAATTCAGCTTAGTAGGCTTTGGTCTCTCTGTCCTGGCAAACACAGCTGAGGAAATTTAAGGTAAGCAGAACTAAAGGTTCTGTATTCACAACATCTGAAGAAATGAAATAAAACTCCATACTCCTGGATCTTAGGGAGAAAAACTAGTATTTCCACATCTTTAAATCTGCCCCGGGGAGGCCCACAGCATCTAGGGCCAGCCCCATGCTCCTCGGAGGAGCTCAACAAACATTTTTGATGAAGATAAACACCTGCTGTATTTAAATATGAGACGAAGAAGTCAGAACGTAAATGAATCTAAGAATAAACTGGGTGTGTATGCGCATACAGCTACTATTAGCATTATG
The DNA here is from genome assembly GCF_012274545.1 of Fukomys damarensis. NCBI lineage: Eukaryota > Metazoa > Chordata > Mammalia > Rodentia > Bathyergidae > Fukomys > Fukomys damarensis. The sequence continues at coordinate 4,775,033 of NW_022900940.1, read as the reverse complement.
GGAAATTACATCCCTGCTATTATTATGATTATCATTCTAATGACAAAGGACTACACACTGAGAAGGGGAAAATTATAAAGAAGAGAGGAATAAGTCAGTTAAAGAGGAGAGCGGGTTTAAAACACACATATACTCATACTCCAAGGGCCCCCAAATAAAGCCAAGGATTCAATTATTATAATAGAAATGATGGCAGGGGCGGAAGCAGCAGTAAAAACCATGAGATCACAGGAGGAAATCTCTTGTCACTGTGGGAGGAAAAAGTGTATCGCGTCCTCCGGTGGTCTTCAGCCCTGCTCTCCTCCCTCAATGCCATCGTCCAACATGCTCCACCGAACAGAGGCCTCGGGGCCTTATTTTCTGAGATTGGTTTATATCAGTACTGCTGACAATTAGCACCAGGTTCATCACATATCAGCTACTCCAGAGCACAGGTTTTGTATCCACAGGTAGGAAAGAAAGCACGAAAGTGCAAAGTTGCTGCTAACCAAGAATGAAATGATGTACTCGTTTCTCTAGAATTAGGCTGTACTTTAAAAGTCCACTGTGTGCTACAGTTGGAATTACTTAAGCTGTCTTCTCGTGCCACACAACCAGTGTTTTAATAAATAATTTCTTTTCCCAACAATAAACTCCAGGGTAATGCCATAATTTGAAATGTAACTTTAGAGATGATGATGGGAAGTTTCTTGACCTTTAGGGCCTGCTCATACCCAAACAAAGCAAACCTCTGAAGTCCAGGCCGGAGATGAGTCCACCTCGAATACTGAGCTCAAATTTGGACTTTCTTTCAGAGGATGGATCTTTCTAGGAAGGACAGTTGCTTGTAAGCAGTACTTGAGGAAAAACTTAAACTCTCCTGCTTCCTTGTATTGAAATGGCCCCCAAATAGATGAGGGTAGACAACTCTTCCAGGTTGGGGTGTAACAGAAGTTAGTGGGCATCCCCTTTTCAAAGTTTTTCTAACCCCTGTATATTAGGACAGGCAGATAAAAGCCAACAGAGTGCCAGCTCGGCACAAAGAACACAGTAGGGTCTAATGCTCTGGGTAAAGAAAATAGATAGGGGGACTGGGAAATGTAGGGCCTCTTATTTTTAAATGCCCAAATGTTTACCAGCTGACCTTCCTCTTTACTGCAGTTCTGGGAAGCAAGGTGCATACAATAAAGTTCAAACCAATCAACTCCTTTCAGCTGCTCTTGTGCAATGAATTTTTAAACATTTGGTCATTAAGCCCAATATATATTCAGGTCAGTTTTTGAACAGGATGGGAACAGTTTGGGAGCAGATGTCATGGCACTGTCTTGTGGAAAGGGGGTACTAAAGGAGCACAGAGGATATTTATAGGGCTCCACCCATCAAGTTCAATTTCTCCCAGTTCTTTGGCTTCCCAGCCACCTCTATAGATTGCTTCAATGATCAGGAATAGCTATTAGCTTCTGTTGCCACTTCTTTTCATTAATTCAATGGCAGCCTGCACACCATAAAGAAGAGATTCTGGTTGAATTTTCTTTTAAACTGGATGCTCCATGAATAAATTGGAAAGTAGTATAGCTGGAAATCGGCCTGTGTGTTTGATTGGTGAATGGCACATTGATTTGTTGGTTTCTGAGTGGTCTGTACTATATTCTTCAACTTATTTTTGAACATCAATGAGCTAAAAGCTTTCAGTGGTAAAGAATTTAAATCACTTAACCATTCCCCTTTGCTACATTCTGGTGGCCATATGTATGGGGGTAGTTCTAATGCTAATACCATGAGGGTCAAGCGTAAGATTGTATTGAGGATAGGAAAATAATAAGACACAGTATCCTATGCACCAGTTTAAAAGGTTATCTTTGTGAGCTCAGACAAGCAATCTAGTTCAAATGATTGCATTCCTTACAAGAAACTTCTAACAGCAACAGTCTCCAAATTTTATTATATGTGGTGCCCCTTTCTGTCCCCAAATGAGGCAAGAGGGGAAGCTGCTGTAGTTCATGCTTTAGATTAGAACAGATATAAAATCTCATCTAAAATTTATGACAAATAAAAGTGCAATGTTGCCTGGTATGTGTGGATGGTGGAAAAACAACCATTCACAGATTGCTGATAAGGTGGTTGTGGGGAAAGGCAACTACGAGCTTTATAAGGTACAGCTGGCCATGTACAGAGACTTTCCTAGGACTCCAGCAGCTGGGACTTTGGGTTAAGCAATATTTGAATAGCCAGAAATCTCAAAACTATTACAATGGTGACAAAGCCACACAGCCAGGATGCTAAACGTTTTCATGAGTGGGTGTTAGCAAAGCTTCTCACTCTGAAACTATCAGAGACATAAAAACTATGTGTATATAAAGATTTAATTAGCACAAATATCATTTCTAGTATAGTGAATCCTCAAGTTATGACCAGGCTGATATATGAAAAACTTGGGTTCATTAGGTTAATGGAAGATTCATCTGCCTCTTGTTATCTATGGCATGTACTAAGAGAAACGTCCAGATCTCAGCTGTATTGACTTACAACCAGCCATTGGGAACTGATCAAGTTCATCAGTCAAGGGTTCACTGTATTTGATCTTACAAGCATTTACCCTTGAAGGTTTTATCAAGAAAAGTGAACACATATTACTAGGGGAAAATCATTACTGATAGATAACTGCATAAAGTAACTGTCAGAAGGGAGATACTAAGAGAATTGTCTATATTTTAAACGCATTTAGATGACAAATATCTAAAAAGTGCAGATAGTGTCCACAGACATTTATATATGTTCCAAACTAAACTTTTCAGTGAAAACTAAAGAACTCATGCAGCCTTATGAAATATCCACTTAGGATATAAGTGTGTTCATTTTTGAGTTCTCATTCAAGAAACCAAATACTATAAAATGTCCACAGGCAAAAACACTAAAAGGCCCCTGCGTTTTTTGCTTAGAACAGAAACTTGTAAGTATGAGAAAAAGTAAGATTCTTTTGATCAAGAAAGAGCAATGTCAAACTTAGGGCCTAAATTTGTAAGGAATGAAACCAGATAATTGTTTGTATGTGAACCATGCTGTGGTTCGTTACTAATAGAAATAGGGGATGTGCCAGAGGAGGAGGAAGAAGCAGAGAGAATCTTAAGGGCCTTCAGATCAGCCCAGAATAAACATCAGGCCAGCTCACTTCTCCCATAATAAAAATATCTTTCCTGAACTATTACTCTGTTTCGGACAGAATTTTAAACAAGAAAATATGACTCAGTGTAGTAGTTATTACCTGATGAATATCTTTCAAAATCTAGACACAGGGATATAATTTTTAAAAATCTCATGCCATGCTTCCAAGGAAGTTTATTTTTAATAGCTTTTTTTTTTTTTTAATGCATCACAAAAAACAATGGTTTGTGCTCCCTCTGTTGGCTTTTCAGCAGCAGTTAAATCACAAACTTCATTCCTGGAGGTGCCCTGCCATAGCTGGACACTTCTCCAGCTGCATCAAAACAGAAGAGAAATCATTCATTGGACTTTTCTGTTCCTGTTAAACACGAAGTTGCTCGAATTTTATTTCTTGCAACTCATGCAGAGAGCAGAAGATATGTAGGAATACAACAGAGCTGTTCCATGACTAAGAGAAGAACGTGGGTACACTAAGATTTTTGGCCAGATTTTAAGAAATATACACAAAAAATAGTTATTCTAAATTAGTGGCAAAACGTGTTCATAATAATCAATTTTCTGTTTATCCCCTTGTTTTTGTCCCCGTGACAGTTGCAAGTTTAACATTGTAGAGTGTACTAAAATAAGAAATAACTTATTTTCATGTCCCAGAGTAAATTGGAAGTGATAAATCCTAGTTTAATTTATCTTTTGAGAGCTAGCCGGGGGCCAAAATTATCCTATGTTCTTCATTATTACTTGTTTCTACTTAGTCTAACGAGTCCTACTAAGTCTCTTGATGTATTGAGAAGAATCCATTTATAATGGGCATGCCATTTTCCAAGACTTTTCAGCAGTTCTTGTCTAATCATTGTGTGTTTGACTATAAATGTGGAAGTATTTATTCTGAGAACTTCAAATCTCAAGCACATCAGTATTTCAAATTCACATATTTGTGGTTTAAATGATCCTATTTTATATCGTGACAGTCTTGTCTGCCCTTATTTGCAGATATCTTCTCATGGTTGGTTAGGTTGTCTTTAAAGAAGATCAGAAGATAACCATAGCCACTGCTAACTGGGTATCTGCTTTGTGTAAGGATAGATGCTAGGTGCTACAGATATATAATCTTATTTTGCCTTCAGGACAATCTTCTGAAGATTACCAATGACAGTAGGAGGAGAAACTGAAGATGAAAGTAGTCAAAAACCTTCCTGAAGTCTGCATAAGTGTGATCAGATGTATACCTAGGTATCAAAATCAGAAAACAGGGTGCCAGTCTTTATTCCCTTAGCTGTGTTCTAGAGTTTCAGGGACCAAAGTAATCACCCGCAGATGTGTGTTTCAGCCACTTTAGAAATGGGACCTGAGATTTTCCTTTCCAATGAACTCCATGATGATACTGATGCTAGGATCTCTTTACTGCACTTTGGCCAGGCTCCTCAAAGTTTAATGACTACAGAATCACATCCAGGGTTTGTTAAAACAAAATTGCTGAGTCACGCACTCACTCTCAAGGTCTGATTCAATAACTATGGGATGCAACATATTACTTTGCATTCTTCATAGAATACTTTGCTGGAGAGTTGATACTGCTGGCCTAGATGCCACACTTGGAGAACTGCTCTTACAGAAGTGGATGCCCTACCTATGATACTCTAATTCTGCCAGTGTTGAGAGGACCCTGGAGCAGCTGTCACTACCACTTGGGTAATTTTTATCATGGGGCATGTTGCAGAATATAGTTCTATCATAGCATATATGTGAAGCATGTGACATTAGTGTTCTGTAGTATAATAAATCATTATTTATCAAACACAGCAATACTTTATATTATTCAAAGAAAATACTATAGTACAATACAGAAAACCCTTTTTTAATTTAATAGTGGTTTCTTTTCAGTTGGTTTCTGGTGAAGTTATACCTTTTCTAAGCAGAGTGCCTGATATAGCACCTTGATTTTGGACCAGTATTTACTGGAGCATACTGATTTATGTTTCTTAAAGTGGTGAGTATGGGTCTCAGTAGACAATATTTTGAAATGTTGTAAAAAGGACAGGAATTTTTATTTTCATGTTGATGACTGTTTCATCCCCAGTACCTAGAACAGGGCCTGGTATGAATATGACTCAACAACTGCAGTTATACCATCTTCCTGTGGCTCACTGGGCTCCATCTCATGCTTTCGTCATCAGTTTCCTTCCCCAGGATCTAGAATCTCTTTCCTGTTTAGCTTAATGCTTCTGCTTTCATTCCCTTTGACGCTCAGAGGTTTCCTATCTTTCTCTCTCCTGACAAGCTGTTCTTATATAGTGTATCTCAAAGTGTGATGCCTGCAATAACAGTTCCAGAGGATGTTTAAAAATGATGTGAAAAATAGATTATCATAGACAAATAGGGTTTTGGACCAAGGTAGACCATGTCTGGATACAGGACTTCTGGAACCTTTGATATATTAACGTGACTGTGAACATCTGAGAGTGCGGTAGATACGAGTTACTACATTTCCCAAAGCTATTTTATCACATACATTTAAAAACATTATCGTGTTATCTCCTGCTTCGAATAATATATATTTTTAAAAGCCTGGGTGGACCTATTGAGGGACTGAATGAACAGCCTCAAGACTATGATTATACATAAAACAAAATGCAAATCTGACTAAGGTGGAAATAAGTTTTGAATTGCACATACGTTTAACTTGAATAGCGGAATCTTTCAAGATAAATTGTTTAAAATGTTAGGTTCCCACTCCTTAATGTCTGGGCTTCATGTTACCCACAATGGGGGCTGTACTTTAAAGTACTGTAACTTGTAAAACATACTAAAAATTAGTTTTTTAAAGTAGAGAATAGTTTTTGAAATAAATCCTCTCTCATCTGAAAGATATTTCAATGTCCTTTGAGACTTCTCTTGTATCAACGACTTAAAATAGGAAAATATTCTTGGCCCTTTTTTGATATATGTCTCACTTTTGTTCTGAATTTAGCATTTGAATTGAGAAAGCAAGTTCTCCCTCCACATCAGAAGTTAGTTTGGTGAGCACCGCCGGGGCATGGTGCAACCTGTCCAGACGAGTATACTCTATGTCAGGTTAGAAGAAAGCACTGTTTATCGAATTCTCTTTCCTTTATGGTATAAACTGAAAGTTTGCGTTACCACAAAATTCATGTTACAGTCCTAACCCCCGAAGTGATAACATTAAGAGCTGTTTGTTTGTTTGTTTGTGTGAAATTGGGTCATGAAGTTAGAGCCCTTCTGAGTGAGATTAGTGCACTTATAAAACAGGTCTGAGGGAGCCCCTGAGCCTTTCTGCCATGCAAGGACAGAGCTAGCAGCGAGCAGCCCTTACCAGACCCTGAATCTGCTGCCTTGATCTTGGACTTGCAGCTTTCAGAACTGTGGCAATAAATCTCAGTTCTTTAGAAACTACCTAATCTATGACACTTTACAGTAGCAACTTGAATAGATTAAGACAGTTTGTTTCTGCTTTCAGACTGGCAAGTCTTAGACATGACACAATAAAAAGTAAAATAAAATGATAAATAAATACAAGAAAAGGAGAAATGATTCACAAGAAGATATATCAACTTGGTAAAGTTAATTTTGGAGGGTAAATTAGTGACATTCATGAAAAGTAAAAATAGACATTCCCTTAATAATTCCTTTTCTTAGTATATATTATAGGGAAAAGAGAAACCACTAGTATACATTAGGTAGTAAAAACAGAAAAATTATAGATTATTCTAATATGCATTACTAGGGGAATATTTTCAGGAACTTGATAGAGTCATTTTAGAGTTGCATGGAGCAGGTGAATTAAACTGTGTCTAAGGATATAGAAAGATCTCTGAGATAAATTGTGAGTGGGAAAATCAAAGTATGGAACAAAGCATGCCAAAACGATTATTTTACTTTTAAAAAAAACATGGTACATTTTTCTAAAGACATACCTGGTCTCAATGCAGAAAGAAAATACAGCATGAAAAACAGTCCTCGTATCTGGTTAGGGTACGTGTATTTGAAAAGGTGGTCTGGGGTATGCAAATGAGATTTTTTTTCTATTGTCTGTGTAATTATGCGTTAATGAAAAGAAATAAAGGAAAATGCTATGTATTTAAATTTCTCTTTAAATTTTTATACATTTAACGGAGCCACATTTCAAATTTCGCAAAAGGAACTTAATGTTAGTGGTCTTGGGTAGCTAATGAAAGGCATGCTGCTAATTTTCTGCTTCCTGTTTGGATACACACGCTCACGTCACTGTAAGGCTCATTTCCTGAAGACAGGGGACAGAACAGAGGGGGACATGGAGGAGCAAAGCCTTTCTTTCAGGGAGGCAGTGAGAGCACAATTTGAAGACTCTCCAATTGACAATTTTTCCCCAGGACAGGACATGTAGAAACATATTTGCCAACAACAAAGCCAGCCCTGGCTTTTAGAAACAGAGAAAAATAAAAGCAGCCCTGAGTGAAATTCCTTTGAAGACGACCTGCGCTGTCCACCGTTGACACTTGTCCTCTGGAAAAGAATCAGCAAATATGTATGCAGTGGCTGCAACCCCAGATGGGCACTAGATGAAAAACACGCCAAAGCTAAGGCGCTAGATGCATGCCAAGATCCAAATACAGTATGTTGGACTGTAAAAACAGGTAGAGAGGCCTGCTCAGTTGAAACCTGCAATTGGGTATTAGGGAGAGCAGAGACGCGTTATGGGTGAATTTATGAACCTATTTGAACATCATAAGTTTGAAATTTCCAGACGAAATTGAGCCTTGTACGGTTCCATTTATCACACTTTCCATTTCAGGCTGGCTGAGATAGAGGGAGCTTAAGTGACAGCTTGCTCACCCTCACCCCCAGGCCACCTGATGAAATTGTGGAGTGGAGCCTGTCCGGCACGTAGAAAGAAGATGAGGAGAAGGGGACAAGCCGCAGGGGGGTGTGGAATGAGTGAGCTCAGAGCAGTGGCACTGAGCAGGTAGAGCACTCGGCAAGAGGGGACAAAAGAGTCTGGGGAGGGCTCTGATGGAGAGACCTGAGGACCAGAATGAGAAGAAGACTTGCAATCAAGGGCTCGTGCCAAGAGCAGGATGAAAGGGATTGAGCAGGAGGGCAGGGAAGAAAATTGCCCAGCTGCTCAGGTAGAGCAGTGCCATAGAGGGGATGTTGATTCAGAGCAGTAATCAATCAGAAAAGCCAGAACAACAAAAGAAACACAGAAAGGTACTGCCCGGAAAGTCTCTGTAAGATTTTTATTACTGCTTTTAAAATGGGAAAAGAACTGTACACATTGAGGGAATTATTGCAGCATCTGAACGTGTGGATACCTGCCTGGCTGTGGCCAGGATGTTTGCTTGGCTGCCTCGCAGTTCCTTTTCCATAGAAGTTTGCAGAGTTTGCTTATCCACTCCCATCAAATGTGTGAAAACCCTTCCTGATACCCAAGACACCCTCCACGCTTCACTGCGCAAGAAAAAGGGACAAAGAGCGAGAAAGTTCCAGCTTAACAATTTATAGCTTTTTTTTGCCTCCTTTCTGTTTTAACTCGGGCTACTGTTTTTCCTCTTTGAGTTTCTGTTAACACACTATTTTGGGGATGTTTTCATTTTCGAAGATGTTTTCACAGCTTACCCTGCCAAAGCTACCTATAGGAAAAATGCATCATGGACTCTTAAGAAATTCCAAATTGGCTTGGGGTAATCCAAGGGATTTTTTTTTCTTCTGAGAGGGTCTCTTGAGACATATCAGCAGCACCAGTTTGTTTAGGAATAACATTTAACTAATTTTTCAAATCATGACTAAGTGTTTTTCTTGAAAACAAAAAAGCACATTTTACAAACTTAGGAGGACATTTAGTGTCCAAATGAAAGTATTTATCATATAAACAATACAGCGCTTTACCTGGGAAAAACTAATGGATCCGCAACACAGTGGATTCTCGCTATATTCAATTTCCCTGTTTAGTTTTTAAAAATTGTCCTTGGAATAAAGTGTAGGGCTTTCTTCTCACAGACTCACAGAGACATCAGTCATTTTGTGAAATTCAAGTTGAGAGCTTGATAAGCTATTAACATGTGTTTCTTTCAGATAGAGCCAAATGTTTCATCAGATTTTTAGATAACAGCATTTCAGGCCTTTTATTCAAATGCACATGTAGTGTATTAGAAATGGTCCCATCTGAGGTTGCTTCTCAGACTACAAAGGAAGAACGTTTCTCTCTCCAGAAAAACCAAACTGTGAGTCTTTTTCCACTTGGGCACTACAATTTCAGGCCATGCTCGACAGTGACCAGTGTCTCCCAAGACTGCTTGTGAATGAGCCATCAACTGGCTCACAAAAGATGCTCCAGAGAGAAGCGGGTCTGCACCCTACCAAAACGGGGCTGTAGTTCAAGTCTGAGGCCGATTTTAAAATAACTTAAAAATCTGAGTCACAGTGTAGACTTTTGGTTAGGCCATTGTTTCCTGGAGTTCACAGAGGGAGACAATAAAATGAGATGCTTCTTTGGAATTGAGCATGCTGAACAAGCACTTCCCTTGGCTCTTTCCCAGAAGTGTAAAATCTGCGCTTTGAAAGTGCAAGAGGCAACATTCTGATTGGACTGGATGCCATAAGATGCTCCCATGGCTTATGTTGCACTTGGGATCAACCGGAAGATGTGTGTTGGAAATCTCTTTTTGCAATTACCAAATTTCATTTCCAATGCAAAAAATATCTTGCAGACTAAATGAGAAGCAACACCACTCCAGAGAAAAGTATTGGCTGCCTCCCAGATTAATATGGGGTTAGAGTCTATGATAGGGTTAGATGAGGTAAAAATTTCCCCCTGCTCTTCCAGATCTACAGGAAATTGTTGTGCTTGAAATAGATTTGAGCTAAGTAACCAATTAAAAGAATTTGGATCAAGAAATGTGACATGGATGTGATGTATCTTTTTCCAGTTCTTATTCAGGAAACCTTATTGCAAAAAGGTTGCAAGATAATTGAGAAAATAATTTATATGGTGGCGAGAGTTATTTGTGTGAAGATAAAATACAGAGTCCTTTTCATTGAGGTGGAGAAGCTGCCAAATAGCTCTTGGTGATAATTCTATGCACACAATTTTCATAGTGGGCTTCAGTACCTTGCCAGATGAAAGCTTTTGCTCAGTTTAAAGTTGGAAAAGAGATTTGAGTCTCCACCAAGGATAATGTGTTAAGCTTGGTAATTAAAGACTGTTTTTCATAAATAATGCCAAAAGCACACTGGGGACACTGGGCTCATATATTACTGTACTTTAAAGAAATCAAGGACCTAATAGCATTCTAAATAGGATAACACACACCCACACACACACACACACACACACGCATCATCATCATCATCATCACCATCAGGATATAAGATGAAATAATATATTTTTTTCTAATGAAATATTATTAAATGATATTAAAGGACATTATGCCTACTATGTCTATACATAATGAAAACTTTAGAAAATATAATACAAACTTTCAGTTACATAGTTCAGGGCTACTCAAAATATGGTCCATGACCTACTTAGCCACCCACACCAAGATAAGCACAAGATCTGAGAAATTCAGAAAGTCTCTCAGCAACACAACAATAACTGTTGAATATCATAATGCAAACATGAGCTTGTGTTTTCCATTTCTTCACCATTTCAATTTTCTACTCTTTCATATTTATTTTATTTTACAAATGTTATTGGTCTGCATTACCAAAAAGAAATTGCCTCCTCAGACAATTTGAAAAACACTGACATTAACTATGCTTAAAAAAAAAAACCCTCAGTGTTATTATTTGAATTCATATTGTGTTTGTGTTTTAAGAAAGTGCATGATTTAGTTTCAGTTTTCATCAGGAAAACCAGTTCCATTTAGCAAATCTAGCTGCTCCTATCCTTGCTGATTCAGGCTCCCTACTTGACCCTAACTCTTTCACCATTTTTTTCTGTTCTTCAAACATGTGAAGATCTGTCCTGACTTTGAGAATCTGCACCTACTCTTCCCTTTGCCAGTAGTCTTTTCCATCTTATCCTCTAAAGATTTGATTTTTTTCTTTTTTGTTTTTTTTTTTGGTACCGGGCATTGAACTTGGGTCCTTGTGTTTGTGAGGCAGGCGGTGGAACCACTGAACTAAATCCCTGGCCCAGATTTGACTTTTTCGTATTTGTATCTCAGCTTAAATTTTACCCTTTTATGCTGAGACTTCTCTGATTTGGCTTGAAAAATAACATCCCTCTGCCTTACCTTGTATAATTTTCTCCCTGTCACTCTCATGACTACTATACATATTTTAATTACATATTGTCTATTTTTCCAGAGGAAGGAGACTTGACTATTTTAAAAAACTGATCTGTACTCAAAGTCAGAATGAATGTATAACAGGTTGACATATTTGGCCTATTGAAAGACTAATAAAATATCTAAATATCTATATTTCTCTAATAGATGGTGAGCCTCTAAAGGATAGAATTTTATTCATTATGTATCCCTTGCAGTTTAGCTCAATGCACTACACAGAGAAACTACACGAAAAATGGGCAAATTTGTGTGTGTTGGGGGGGAGGCTGTGAGATGAACCCAGAGTTTAGTGTAAACTAAGCATACTCTTATCACTGAACTACATCCCTGGGCCTGAAAAATGTCTTTTCGGCAAAGAAATGAATAAGTTGACTCCTAGGAACATGTGTCTGGAATCTCATTGGCATCTTGTGTGTTTGCATCTGACCTCATTATCTGCCTCTGGAGTTCACGGTGGCTATCACCATTCACTCAGGTTCCAAGTAAAGAACCAGTGTAATCCTTACTTCTGCCCTTATCTTCATTCCCTGGCCTCAAATGAAAGGAAAATGAAGTTCATTTAAAATTTTATTATATAAACTTTGATTATATTGTTAATTTTGTTCATTAGAACTTTTTTACATATACAGACTTAAATTTTAGTTGTAATTATTCGGAGTTGTACTTGTCATGTTTTGGTAAGAAAGTCCTATTTATTTATTGTGGAAGACACTGTGATCTTTATCTCATTCCCCGGATCCTTCTTACTTGTTCTACATGCCCACCTCCAAGTTTCCGTGTGCTTTGTTCCCCAGGGCTCCAAAGAACAAATAACCTGAAAGTAGAAACTTCCTGTGTACCACGTTGCATAAAGCAAGTCACAAATCCCATGCAGGAGTGGAAGAGAAGGTCTCCTGCCAGTCGTAATGCAGACAGGATTGAAGGAAAGAGAGAGTGACAATTTGTTCTACAGAGCTGAATAGGAAAAAAAAAAAAAAAAAAAGGAACAACCAGAGGAAAACATTCAAATCAAAAGGAAATACCCAATAATGTGTTAGGGGAACAAAGGGAGCCTTATAACCCACATCTCAAGAAGTGATTCAAAACTATGGTCAATATTTACATTTTAAGAACTCTTACAGGAAAAGACACACTGCCGTGCCCCCCAATACTTGATGTGAACACACTTACCCCATCATTTTTGTCATTTTCTTCAGCAGTTCTGGAAATCCTCTTCCATGAGGATTTCCTTACAAGGTCT
>NW_022900940.1:4735812-4759953 GCF_012274545.1 Fukomys damarensis | reverse complement strand
ATATATATATGGCGAATGCTGCCGCCAAGTGCGTCTGACAGAAAGGCAGGTAAAGACGTTACAATGTGTCCTCATTCACCTTACGCACTATACCTCACATTGTTCAACTTCTGGATCTTCCTCAAATGAACAGAAAAGTTAAATATTTTGATTTGGCTCAGGACGTCAAGGCAGCCACAAGAAGATACTCATGGAAGGGACTTCAAGATTGGTTTCGGAAGACAGCAGGAATGATGGGATAAGTGTGCTTGAAGCAAGGGGCAGTGTTTGAAGGGAGAAATAACGGCAATGTGCTTTTTACTGAATATGTTTAAACATTTAAACGTACACTGTATTTTTCATAGTCATAGCTCTCTCCCTTTCATAAAAGCACTTTGACTTTGCATACAGACATGCCTCTTATAGAAGAGTTGATGTTTAAAATCAGTGCATGTGGTACATATTGTCAAGATATAAATCATAAAACACCAAATCGTACGCATTGTAGGGAGAAAGCGACCCTATAAAAAGCACCTGAAAACAGAAGCCTGAAAATGGGACAATCGATTTATGTTTTCATATCCACGTGGGGGCAATGGACCGTTCAGGGAATGGTCAGTAAAGTAATCCATGTAGTTTAGCTGTTAGTTTTTCTTTTTCATAATTTCTATTTCATTCTTTTTCACTTCTATGACACCAAACCATAGACATTTATGTGAATTCAATGTTTATATGATGTGATACTTTCTCAGTGCATTGTGATGATTGCAATGCTTAATGACCTCATGGATTGAGTACCAGAGTGGACGAAGCTAAGTCATTAGGCTAAGAGGGATGGGAAGAAATATTTGCGGGAGCCACCAGAATGGCCCTTCTTGAGAGAGTGATTCAGATCTCCATGAAGGAAACAAAGCTTTGCCTTTATTCAGGGGCTGCAGTGTCTACAGTAGTTTCTTAATTAATAGAACAGTTTAATTTTTTAATTAAGAAATTCAGCAATGGAAAAAACTTGCACACAGAGGAAATGGATAATTATTTTAACATTTGGTGGCCTTTTATTAAATATTCTGAAAAACATAAACTCCATAGATGCCAAATCGTGCAACATGATCTTCTTCAGTCTGTTACCACACAGAAGTAAGCAGCTGAGTGAAATGAAAAGCAAAGTTTCTGTGCTGAAAAGAAAAATGGCTTTTATTGATCTGGTCTTCTGAGCTTTTCTACTCATTGCTATTTTAGAGAGATTACATGTATAAATGATTTACTTGTGGCGTCATCTTAGACCAGACATTAATAGATGCCCTTTAAAGAAAGAATGAAAATGAATACACTAAATGAAAATAAAAATACAATAAAATTACATTAATATGTGTTTATTTTTATAAGAAATTGTTTCTTGTGCCCAAGATTCATCAGCTATGCTTTTGCTACAAACTCAGTAGTTACTTTTCTTTTCCTAAAAATGAGCAGTTGTTTTTGGGGACAGAAAGCCCAATAGAAAGCCTGTGACTAGGAAGGAAAGTGGGACTGTGCATTTACTTCTAGTCAAACCCAGGAGCATGAAAGAAGGCTACAGGTGTCAACTCTAAATAAGCTGGCTGATGAATGTGGAAGCTCAGACAGGTCTAACGGGATCCCTTAGTAAGAGTGTGAGTATGGGCCAGAAATATGCTGTCTCTGAGCCCTGTCTGTAGAGCAGGTGCCAGCTGCAGGGCTTATGTGAGTGGTGCTGTGAGGCACAGGACAGAACCCCTGGCATAGTGTTCACTGAACACAGGGTAGTTATTGTGAGCATTTAAAGAAGTTATTGTTAATGGTACTGCTTTAGAAAATACTTTCACTCACGGGTACCTGTCTCCCCTTCACTAAAAGAGTGCTGAATAAGATCCATGTCTCCCAAAGAAGAGGGCACAAACCACTGGTATTAAAATGAGACAGTGGGTTGAGGCAGGAGGATAGCCAAATTCCAGACCAGCAAAATCCTGTCTCAAAAGAAAATTAAAAGAAGGGCCGGGCTGTGCCTGAGTGGCAGAGCACTCACCTAGATGCATAAGGTCCTAGATTTCATCCTAAATACCATAAACAAAACAATAATTTAAAAAAGCCTAAAAACAAAAGCAAAAGCTTAGACAATGAGAAGTGTTACATAGAATCTGTAAAGAACGCATTTGGATCTCTGTGAAAACGTTCCCACTGCAAATGGCAACTAATCTCTTCAGTAAGTCACAAGAACATCTTTATTTACTGCTAGAATGGCTTAACAACTCATTACTTGAGAGGCAAAAATAAGCCTTATTCCTCCGATAGATAATAATAAGAATTTGATACCATGCTTTGTTTTAAAATTATATTTACTTAAAAGTTTATGTGGTCTTTATGACATTGGAGACTAGTTTTATATTTATAATAATACAATGAAGTTTTCTTTCTAAATCTATATTTCAGTAAAAATAATGAGTTGATTTATAGAAAAATAAAGTAAAATAGTACAGGCAATTTCAAAATAGCAAAAATCTTGACATTGGCTTTTGGAAAAGTAAAGTTTGGCAAATGGTGAGGTTGATCTAACCTTCTACATTTCTACAGGGAAGAACTTATTCTCCACAGTGGCGCTCTTGGCAAGATTGTCTTTAGGCTCGAATGTGTTCTGATGGCTGCACTTACTAGTCTTGACCTTAGGTAGGGATGAGGTGGGGTTGTTTCTTTGCTAGCAATAGACAGCTGGAGAGCAACTAGAGATCTTAGAGGAACTCTACTTACAATGCCAAAAGAAGAAAAACAAAATATCATGTTTTCGCACATAGATTCCCAGATAAATATAATCAGCCCACTTCACTATACCACTATACATACCACTAACAAACAGAGGCTTAGATGGCCTCAGTCTTCTATTTATTTACTCGGTTTGGGTTTTTTTATTTTTGTTTTGAGACCAGTTCTGCCTATGTTGTCCAGGACGGCCTTGAACTTCTGGCCCCCCAATGCCCTTCCTGGAGCAGCTGGAACTAGGAGTGCATGTCACAGCACATGGCTTGTTTTTATTGTAGTAAAGCATACATAATGTACAATTCACCATTTTAAACATCTTTAAGCATATAACTCAGTGGCATCAAGCACAATGTTGTGGAATCACCACCAGAACCTATCTTCTTATTTCTCACAACATCTCTGTACGTGCTAAAAACTAACTCGCAATTGCTTCTTTTCCTTGTCCTCTAGTAACCTGTACTTCTTCTTCTCATTTCTTTGTATGCATTTGCCTATTCCAAGTAGCTCAAGAAAAGTGGAATCACACATTTATTCTTTTGTGCCTTGCCAATTTCATGTAGCATTTTGTTCTCAAGACCCATCCATGTTGCAGCATTTCTTTTCATTTCTCGCTATGGCCAAATAACAGTCCATTGTATGCATGTTTCACATTTGGTTTATCTAGTCTTCTGCTGATGGATGTTTGGGGTGTTTCTTCCCATGCCACATGGTTGCTCTGGCAGAAAGCAAAACTTATGTGACTCATCATATCACCAGAACTTCAGGGAAGGAAAAAAAAGTCATGACTGAATGAGCTAAGCAGGTATTGGTACAAGGAGAAGGGGAGAGATCCAGGGAGGCTAAACAAATAAATGTCATGATTTTCTCTAGCACGTTATGTCTCTAAGGGTTTATTTGAAACCAAATATGGAATTACTAACACAAACAACTCTTTTCAAAAACAGTTTGTTTAAAGTGTGGGTATTTTGTGTCTTTATCCCAACTTTTAATGACCAACATTACAGAAGACTTTTTTACTATCTAAGGTAGCCTCCTCGCCATCCTGTCTGTCCAGTGTGCCTCAGAGATCTGATGTAAGATAAACCTATTAGGTAGTTGCTGTTAAAGCTTAGAATGGGTCTGAGAAGTCACTGGGCATCCAGGACAACCTCCTGAATAGAGAACGTATTTTCAGGAGCTGCAGAGAGTTCTTTCTCCACCCCCACCCCATATGCACAGAGAAGTTGAGAAAATTGATGTGGGGAGAGAAAAGTTTCCAACAAAAGAGAAGAGAAAGGCAAAGAAGGGGGTGGGGGGGCTACCTGGTGTCTTAGAGTATTTTCTGTGTCATATTCTGATCCCTTCCAGAGGTGCAACCCTTCCTTACACGGAGGTCATAGAGACTTCCTGTCTTCTGAAAACAATGCTCTTCATTGTTTAAGTTACATTAGCTTGAGTGAGACTCTCTTTCTTGTATTCAAAGAAACTTAATTAAAGTATTTCTGTTTCAAATTCCTAGATCTGAAACATTCTGAACATAAAAACAGAAGATAGAGCTGTATCTATACCCATATTTTTATCCATATCTATAGCTATCTCCTAATTAAAAGTATCCATTTGCATGATGCGAGGACATTTGCTTTAAGTACTATCTCATCCAACATGAAGTAACTAGGAGTTCGCTGTACTACAAACTACTTAAGGGAATTCCTTCTTATTCAGAGGAATGATTTTAGGAAAAAAATTTTTTTAAACTTTTAGTCAGACACAGAGTTGATGGCTAACTAGAGTGTCATCAAATCAGTCCTCATAAACTGGCCACATCACAACTTATCTGAGAAATGGAACACACAGAAATAGGCCATTTGCTACTTAAAAACTGCAGACAGACTATCTGAGCTGGTTGTGGTGATCTTTCTGACCAAAACTTGGAGCTGGTAGGAAACTCAATATAATAATGAAAGAGAAAAACTGCTCTTAAGGTAATAGAGCCCTATGCGGTAAATTTATTACCAACCCACCCATGCAGCTATGGTGAAGAGGAGATACTGGGAGAAAAATCAAGTTTAAAATGAAACCAAGAGCTTACAGAAAGCTTTTTATTCATGTGACATGATTTTGTGATAAATTACTTTAATGCTTTCAAGACCCTGGTAAATGGATTGATAGGATAACAGATTTTGTCTTGCGGTTTATTTACTCCCTAAAATTAAATTATGAAGTGGGAAGGACATTCACTCTTCTAGACCACTAGAAAACCATTTAGGATACTGGAGGAAGTACTAGAAATAATGACCCGAAGAAAGCTTTCTCAAGCATCTTTATACACCAGAGGACGTTGTCGGAATACAGAAATCACAAAGATAAGGGAGTGGTAACCAGATATCCAAATAAAGAACAATGAACCCTTCCAGGTATGCAGAATTATGCTAAATGTTCACAGTACGTGAAAATATGATGTGGACTACTGGATTTCGCTATGTAATCTTGGTACCAGCCCCTACAGCACCGTGACAGCATCATCAGAAGTGCAATTCTCAGGCCCCTACCTGACTGACTATGTACTGATTCTGGAGGTGAGGTACCAGAATCTGTGTTTTAACAAACCTCCAGGTGGCTCTGATGTGTACTGGTTTCAGACCCATTTAAGAAGAAGTGACCAGCAACAGCTGTGCAGTCTACCTGATGTGGGTTCAAATCTGCTTGTCTTCTTACACTTTGAATTATTTGGCTACGTGTGCTTCATATTTTTCACATTTATTAAAAAAATGTGAAACTAGATTCCTGTTCACATACATGTAAGCCTTACATTAGTATTATTTATGAATAGATGTGGAGGTGCCAGACACATGTGATGGAGGCAATACTTGAACCCAACTTATCTGAGCCCGCAACTGTGTTCTGGCTATGACACTGATTTCTTCCAGTCCTAAAATGCTGTCTTTTTTTGTCAAGAACACAAGTATCATTTTAATGTATTTTTTATGTGCTCAATTACATAACAAATATATGCTTAATGCAGAAGATAGAAAAACACAAAGGAAACCCTCCCAAAATCATCTGAATTTTAAGATTCAGAGATAACTACTATTACATTTCAATATGCAAAATTCCAATCATTCTTGTGTCATAAAATGTATTAAATGCTATTTTCCCATTCAAAATATTAGCAAAGTCCCTCTTTCATTTTGATAAGTGCATCTAAGAATTAGAAATCAATCTGCGCTACCTGAAACATTTAAGTGTAAATGGAAAATAGTATGTTTTCAAAACTTCAAGTGTAATTAGAATGAACATTATATTTGTCCTCTTAACATCTACTGCAACTTTCTTCCATTGTGGCAGCTGGGTGGTTTGAACGCAGCCAGTTCCAGGTCCAGTACTAGGGACGGGCTCCTAGTTCCTTACACAAGTCGTGATTGTTTTCTAGAAATGCTGGTCAAGCCTTTCCCATTCTCTTAGATAAGTAGTAAGCTCACAAGTGAACCAAATATTCAAGCCCAACTAGTAGAGTCAATGGAAAGCCAAAGGCTTTTGTTTGAGAGATACTTCTGTCTGGACTTAAATGAACAAACATGTAGCCCAGAAGTGTTGACAGCCATCAAGTGACTAAGAGGAGAATCAGACTTAGATTAAAAATAATCTCTTAGATGATTGACTGGAGAGACAAAAAGATGAATTTCATGACATCCCTGGATCAAATCATCCCAGAAGCCTTACAATACCACCAATTAGTATACTTACCATTTAATCCATTTGGATTTGTATTTCCTATTACTTTTAACTTAACTTCTTCTAAGTGTACAAACATATAATCTAGATTTTGAGAAGAGCTTAGAGGGCATCTAATCCAAGTTCCTTCTTTATGGGCTCACATGCCCACAAAACAGTCTTCTACCAATGACTGGAGTAAATTAATTCTCCCATTAGCTTTAGCCCCACAGCAGGTTCTGGGCCAGATCTCTCTTTAGGGCCAGATGAGCTAACCATATACTTTATCTTTACACTTCAGAGATTTCTTTTATTGGCCACGATAGAGTAACTGTATTAGACAATCCCTTTCCGTTTAAACAATTATGATGGGCTTTGTCCCCAGTGTAGTGGTACTGGAAGGTGCTGAGGACCTTGAAGGAAATCCAGGACATAGGGCCTTGGAGAAAATCTTTGTCATTGGGTATGCTCCTAAGGAGTACTTGGGACACTGGCTCTTTGTCTTTGCTTTCTAGCCATGAGGTGAGCAGTTCGTTCTACTGCATGTCTCCCATTGCTATCTGGCACGACCCCCGCAGAGGCCCAAAGCAATGCGTCCACCTGGTCCTTGGCTAGAAATTCTAGAACTATGCACTGAATAAATCTCTTCTCTTATAAGATAATTTACCTTAGATATTTTATTAAAGAGGCAGAGAGCTAATTGGCACAGTGAGCAAACCCAAACAGAATATGACAGTTTTGAACTGAAGAAATATAGATCAGAGTTTGGGGTTCTAATGTGTCTGGAATACAGATGTTTCTCCACTTACAACAGGATTATGTTCCAATAAACTCATCATAAATTCAAAATACATTTAATACCATAATACACTCATCATAAAGTTGAAACATCTTCCACCAAGCCACTGTAAATCCAAATGCTCCTCAAGTTACTAGTGGGTTGTGTCTCAATAAACCTGTTTTAAAGAAAAAAAAATCCCAAGTCAAACTAATATGTGTAAGAGACTTGGCCTTAAAAGGGAGCTGGACAAAGAAGAAACTCTTAAATTCTGTATCGGGATAAACTTGACTCACTGGCCAAAGACTAAATCTTTCCACTCAACAACATAGCATCCATAATGTGTAGCATAAAGTAAATAGTAATTAACAGACGTAAGAGTGAACAGGAAACTGTTAATCCCAATAAGCAGAAAAATCAGCCAATTGAAAGAGACCCAGAATTTACATAAATGATGAAATTCAGGATTTAAAAATAGCTACATAGAATTAATAGAATTATGAAAAAATGGAGGAACAAAAAGGAAACTCAGTACAAAATTTAAAAAGAACATAGTATGACATGAAATTAAAATAACTAAAATGAAAATTTAATGGATGGGTGTAATAGCAGATTAGATACTACAAAAGAAAAGATCTATGAATGTGAATACAAAATAACAGAAGCTATGCAAGTAGGAGCCCAGGCTGCAAAGGTAAAAACAAACAAACAAACAAACAAACAAAATCACCAGAGCCTCAAAGAATGGTCAGACAATATTCAGCAGACTAAAATACATGTTATTAACGTCTCAGAAAAAGCTTGGGACAGAATGACAAATACTTTTTCATTTGATGAGAAATATCAATTTATATATCCAAAATGTTCAATAAATCCAATTGAGAGAAACAAAGCAAAACTCTATTTTCATATATCATTATGAAATTGCTAAAACCCAGTGAAAATGAGAACTGGAAGAGTTATTAGAGGGGGAAATATATATGCAGGGGAACTGTGCTAGGAAATTCTGTTGACAGCATCAAATATTAAAAAACATTGTAAGAAATAACAGCTCTTTTAAAGAGCTTAGGCAAGAAAAAAATAATCTGCCAAACTAGAATTTTATATCTAGCAAAATTATCCCCTGAAAATGAAGTCAAATAATATTTTGGACACACAGAATCTTCTATCTTTATTAATGCAAGATTTAAAATTTATTTAAAATAATTGCAAGTTGACTTCCGGTAATGATGGAAAACTAAAGTGTTTATGCTAATCTCTGTAGGAAAAAGCTATAAAATACCACATTTTAAAAACAATTTAAAGGCGCTAAAAATATTTTAAAAAGGAGACAGAAACCAGAGGAGACTCTGCTTTCAAATCTTGTGACTGTCAAGGATAAGAATTATGAGTTTGTGGTTTTCTGGCTCAACAAGGCTGCTTAACTCTTGTGGTAGTGACAGAAGGAAGGTACAGGGAAAACAATGTCACCTTCAAGGCCAAAAGGTGTGAGAAATCAGACTCCAGGCCTGGGAAAAGAGGTTCCGATTTAAAGAGAAAACATTAAAACTGTGTATTCCTAAGATCTACAAATCAGAGCATAACCATATGAGACCACTGAGTTACAGCTAAATCAGGAGAGACTATGGGGGTTGCTGAAGCAAACAAGTATGTGAAAACCGTCGTCATAAAAGATAAAACTATATGGAACCAGTTTGCACTGTTTGTTAACTGACTCTGTACCGAATCACTGGAAGCTGAATGTTCTTATGCCCCACTCCTCCTGTGATATATATTAATTGGTACATTTTAGGTATAAAATACAGTTACATATATCATTGGGATCTTGTACCTTTACATGGCATATCTTGGTTCTTATTTTTTCCCCATTCCCCTAGCTTCCCTTCACCCTTCTACCCTTCCTCATTTACGAAGATTTTATTTCCATTTGTTTCCCTTTCTCTTCCCTTTTTACCTTTCCTCTACTCCTCCCATTTGCCCCATACTTTTAGACCTTTTCTTCCTATTACAAAATATCAGTTATACATTTTGATCATTATTTACACTTTTAGTTGATCACACCTGAGAAACTATATGGTATTTACATATGTGTGTCCTATTAATTTTACAAAAGTATGTCCTCAGTGTGCATCCACTTAGCCATAAATGTCTCTAGTTTCTCATTCTTTATGGTTGAGTAATACTCAATTTTATAAAAAACAAAACAAAACAAAACAAAACAAAACAAAACAAAACAAAAATTTTCCTTATACAGTCTCCAGTTGATGGGCAATTGGGCTGTTTCCAAGTTTTAGCTATTACAAACTGTGCTGCTATAAACATCAGTGATCATGTATCATAGTAGCATGGTTCTTTTAATTCTTTTGGGAAGACACCCAGCAGGGGGATAGCTGGATCAAATGGTACTTTCAATCCTAGTTGTTTAAAGTATCTCCACATTGATTTCCACAGTGGTTGCACCAGTCCGCACTCCCACCAACAATGGAGAAGGGTTCCTTTCTCCCCACACCCCTGCCAGCATTTGTTTTTGGTTGATTTCTTGATAGCAGCCATTCTTTCTGGGGTGAGGTGGAATCTCAGTGTTGTTTTCATCTGCATATCTCTAATGACCAGTGATGTAGAACCGTTTTTTTATATATTTATTTGCTGCTTTTACTTCTTTGTCTGAGAAATGTCTGTTCAATCCAGATGCCCATTTTTGAATTGCATCTTTATATTTGGGGGGCCTGATTTTTTGGAGTTCTTTATATATTCTAGATAGTAGACATTTGTCTGAGAAACAGATGGTAAACTTTTTCTCACATTGTAGGTTCTCTTAACTCTGGTGGTGGTTTCTCTTGCAGTGCAGAAACTTTTTTAAAAGATGAGATCCCAGTTGTTGATTTTTTATGCTAGTTCCCATGCTACTGAGGATTTGTTCATAAAGTCTTTTCATACGCCAATGTCTTCTTGAGTTCTACCTAGCTTATATTCCAACAGGTTTAGTGTTTCTGTTTCAATATTTAGATCTTTAAGCCACTTTGATTTTAGTTTAGTGCATGGTGAAAGATAGGGATCTAGTTTTAATTTTTGGGAAGTTGAAAGCCAGTTTTTCCAGCACCATTTATTAAAGAGGCTATCTTTCCTCCAGTGAGGATGGTTGGCTCTCTTGTCAGAGATGAGGTAGCTGAGTATGTCAGGAGTTGTTTCTGCATCTTCTAATCTATTCCACAGATCCTCAGGTCTGTTTCTTTGCCAGTACCATGCTGTTTTTAACACAGTGGCTTTGCAGTATAGTTTCAAGTTGCTGATTGTGATACCTACTGCCATGTTTCCTTTGCCTAGGATGGCTTTTGCTATTCTTGGTCTCTTCTGTTTCCAAATGAATTTTTGTATTGTTTTCTGTAATTCTGTGAAATATACTGTTGGGATTTCAATCAGCATTACATTGACTCTGGATAGCTGTATTGGAAGTATAACCATTTTCTCTATATTGGTTATTTCTACCCAGGAACAAGGGATATCTTTCCATTTTCTTATATCCTTTTTTCAGAGTGCTGTAGTTATCAATAAAGAGGACTTTTGCTTCCTTTGTTAGACTGAGTCCTAGGTATTTCTTTTCTTTTTTTTTTTGGTTGCTACAGTGAAAGGAATTATTTCTATAATTTCTCTTTCAATGAGTCTGTTATTGGTGTACATTAAGGCTACTGATTTTTGAGTGTTGACCTTGTATCCAGCTACTCTACTGAATCTGTCAATTAAATCTAGAAGTCTTTTGGCAGAGTTTTTTGGGTCTTCTATGTAGAGTATCATATCGTTGCAAATATTGACAGTTTAACTTCTTCCTTTCCTATCTTTATTGCTTTTATTTCTTTCTCTTGTCTAATTGCTGTGGTTAATGTTTCCAAAACTATATTGAACAGGAGTGGTGATAGTGGACATCCTTGTCTTGTCTCTGATTTTAGTGTGAAGATTTTCAGTTTTCACCATGTAGTATGATGTTGGCTGTTACTTTTTCATAGATAACCTTTATCAAGTTGAGATAAAGACCATCTATTCCAATTTTATGCTGGGTTTTTAATCTTGAATGGATGTTGAATTTTGTTGAATTCTTTTTCAGCATCTATTGAGATGATCATAATAGTCTTTGTCCTTGACTTTGTTAATATAGTGTATTATACTTGTTGATTTATGTATGTTGCACCATCCTTGCAACCCTGGGATAAATCCAGCTTGGTCAGGGTGTATGATCTTCTTGATGGCCCTCTGTATTCTATTTGCCAGTATCTTATTGAGGATTTTTTCATCCATGTTCATTAGGGAGATTGGCCCATAGTTCTCTTTTTCAGTTGGGTCTTTCCCTGGTTTTGGAATCAAAGTAACACTTCTAGGAATGAATTTAGAAATATTGCTTTCCTTTCAATTTCATTGAAAAGGTTAAAGAATATTGGCAGTAGTTCTCCAAATGTTTCCTAGAATTCAGCAATGAATCTGTCAGGACCTGGGCTTTTCTTTGTTGGTAAATTTTAAATTGCATTTTCAATTTTACTGATTGTAATTGGGGTGTTTAGAATTTTTATATTTTTTGTTCAACTTTGGTAATTCATATGTATCTAGAAATTTGTCCATTTCTTCTGTTTTCTATTTTATTAGAGTACAGGTTCTCAAAGTAGGTACTGATGATCCTCTGGATTTCTGCTGGATCTGTTGTGACTTCACCTTTTTTATTCCTAATTGCATGGTTTTGAGCCTTTTCTTTCCTTTTTTTGATAAGGTTGGATAATGGTTTATCAATTTTATTTATTCCTTCAAAAAACCAACTCTTTGACTCACTGATTTTTTTTTTTTGTATCATTCTCTTAGTCTCCATTGCATTGATTTCTGCTCTGATCTTTATAATTTCCTCCCTTGCATGAGCTTTGGGTTTGCCTTGCTCTTCTTGTAGAAGCTTAAGACTCAGCATTAGGTTGTTTATTTGAGCCTGCTCTGTTTTTCCTAGTGTGGGCATTCACTGCTATAAATTTCCCTGGTACAACTGCTTTCAATGCGTCCCATAGATTCCTGTATGTTGTACTGGCATTATCATTTATTTGTTAAAAACTGTCTAATTTTTTCTTTGATTTCCTCTGTGACCCATTGGTTGTTCAGGAGAGTGTTGTTCAATTTTCCATGAGTTTATGAAATTCTTGTGGTTTCTTTTGCTACTGATCTCCAGTTTAATTGCACTATGTTCTGATAATAAACATGGGATAACTTCATCTCCTTTGCATTTACTTAAACGTGTTCTATGAGTTAGTATATAGTCTGTTTTGGAGACTGACCTGCACATTGTGTATATAAACCTTTATATGACACTGTGTAGAAAGATATAAGCATATACATATATTGATATTCTTGAAGGCAATGCTGATAAGAGACTAATATCCAAAAAAGAAGTGGAATTTCTATAAATTTAGAAAGATGAATAATAATGGAAAGATAAGCAAAGGGTAGAAATAGGCAGCAACACAAAAAGTAAAAAGGTTCACATGAGATTCATCAATATTAAGAAAACCAATTAAAACAATGAGACACCAATTATACCCATCACATGCACAAGAATTAGTTACATGATCCAGATTAACAGCTAGAATATGTAAATATAGGAGCCTTCCTACATTGCTCTGAAGTTCTTTTTCTTTTTGCTCTGAAGTTCTTAAACTAGGTGCATTTATTCCCTGTAACTGTATACTTGTATTCCTAGGATATAAACCAGATACATTTTCACTCAGATTCATAAGGGAACATTTATGAGGATGTTCCTATTAGCTTGATGGTACTAAAATGTTAAAAGCAACGTAGTTGCTCAGTGCTATAACTTATGCTGGATTCATGCTTCAGAGTAGTATGCAGCCACCAGAAACCACTGTCATGGATCTTTTTCAAATGGGAAGAGGACTGATCAATGGAGGAAAAGGGAAAGGAAGGGAGGAAAAGGGAATGATATAAGGAATTAGGACATGTTATGTACAGGTACCAATTCTACAGAAGGAATGTGAACATTATTACAAACAAAAAAATAGAGCTGAGTAAATAAACAAAGGCAAAACAGTTGCTATAAATGCTATATATAGATATACGAGGTGTGATAAAAATATGGTGTGTTTAAAAATTTTAAAATTATTACAGTAAAAGACACATTGCCATGAATCCCCATCAAAATACTTCCCCTTGCTTTAAACACATATACCCCATCATTTTGCCACTTTCTAGAAGTAGTTCTAGAAGTCCTCTTTCCTGAGTGCCTTTAGTTGTGCTGTCATGGCTACCTTGATGTCCGGAATTGATTCAAAGTATTCACCTCTCCTGGTCATTTTGTCTTTGGGGAAGAGCCAGAAGCCACACTGTGCCAGATCCTGTGAATAGGATGAGGACACACCATAGTACAAGCCTGCCTTTCCATAGGATAGCACCTCGTAGAAGCTTTCACTATATTTCTGATCACATCTCGTGAAGACATTCATGAAAGTGCACTTCTAGAATTTCTTCAGAAAATGGAAAGAATGATATAATAAGTGTTCAAAGCACGGGGTTTTGTTTTGTTTTTTGTTTTTTTTGTTTTGTATGTGTGATCGAACTGGGGACCTTGTGCTTGCAAGGCAGGTGGTGGCACCACTGAGCTAAATCCTGGCCCGGCAAGGAGTATTTTGAGGAAATTAACAATAATACATCTTTTATTGTAACAATTTTTAAAGCTGCTTGAACATCCAATGTTTTTTTGGATCACTCATTGTATATGTACATATAAACACATATATACACATATGTATATACTATACGTACCCCCATTCATGTAAATTGCATTAATAATGCATGCTTTACAAGAACACATGCAAATAAAACCAGCAGTACTTAATGTATTGGAATGTTTATCTGTGGTAAAAGGAAGGATGGTAGTAGGTTTGTAGATAAAAGGGAAAATAAATAGAAAAGAACCACAGGAGGCCTCCCATGGGCTAAGATGATTTTGTGATGGTCTGGGAAATGTAATGAATTGAACTCTCTGTAGTTTGGGTCTAACATAGTCAAGTTTACACACAGAATTAATATCAGGTTTTGTCAATGAAAACCGTCAAGTATGGGGGATTCCCAAGTACTTTAAATCAAATCCAGATTCAGTCTGGCCTATAAACCTACTATTTACTTCCCAGTGCCCATATCAGTGACTGGGATACAGTAAGTGCTCTGCCAATATGTGTCCTATGTAAAAGTCAAGAGAACAACTAATGATCACCTGGCTTCTAATATATTTATATGTCTTATTTCACCAGCTAATCAGTCAGGAGCTATTTGTTTGCCATTTTGGGTCCTCAGAGAGTAGAGTTACTAATACCAAGTCTATATATGAACTTTTTAGCAATGCAATAATGTGTACTAGCTTTCCTTACTGTGACAAAATACTTGAGGCAAATGACAAGTAAGGAGAGAGAGTTTATTTTGGCTCATGATTTCAGAGGCTTTAGTCTACAACTTCCTGGTCCTGTTGCTATGGGCCTGTTGTGGCACAATACCTCATGACTGGAACATGTGATGGGAAAGGACTGTTTACATGATGGTGGGCAGGAGGCAACAGAAGATGGGAAAGGATCTAGGGCCCAGTGTCTCCTCCAAGGGCTTGCCTCAAATGACCTAAAGATCTCTGCCAAGCCCTTTAGCTTAGAGGTTTCACCATTACCCAAGTAGCATCACAGAGTGGGGACCTAGCATTTAACACACTTGCCTTTGATTACAACTCCAAATCACAACAATACATAAAGTTATGTAGGCCAGCAATAGGTTCAGAAAAAGCCTCAATCCTAAATGTAATTTATGTTGAGATATTTCATATAATGATAATGACTATTATCTATTTATTCGAAGGAGTTTTCCAAAGCATCTCTATTTGGCATCCCTTTAGCTCTCTTCTCCGTTAAAGCCTGAGCTATACTTTAAATTGACAAATATGGTAGAAAGTTATGATATATAAATTACTTCAGAATATCTTTTGATTCCTACTTTTTTTTATCAGTTAATTCTAGCTTTCCACCAGTTGGTGTAAATTAGATTTTACTCTATTTGGCAGTTCCTTGGTATTATATAAATCACTCTCTTATTAACATCCTCTCACCACTAATTAGTTAAGGGACTGTAACCACTGCACACATGTAACTCCCACTACCTTCATGAGGATTAAACATTCATACCTTAGGGCAAAATTGGCATTTAACAAGAGAAATTGTTTCAAGTGAATTAACCTTGAGGACAGGAGATAAATAATCCAGGAGGTACAGGAGGATTCCCTAGTGTCATCACTGGGGATTCCACGATCATGGAGTGGCCCAAATAGCAGTGGCATATTGGGAAATTTAAACTACCTTGATTGAGGCATAGTCTGTGATATTTAAGTTAAATGCTTTGAGTATGGAATATTTAATTTCTTCTTATTCAAGTACACAGCTGGTAGAACCAATACAGCAACTACAAATTCAAAGGACATCCACATGAGACAGAAACTACTTAATTTCATGTATTTTGAATTGTTTCAATGATATGTTGATGAATTGGATATCTAGTTAATGCTTAAGATTTTCCAGGGCTATTTTTAAAAATCAAAATATTTTTGGTTAGTTTTGTCAAAGGTTAGAAAATGTTCAGTCTTGGAAAGTTGCACGTTTTTAATAATCCTATGTGTACCATGTCAGTTGTGTAAAATTAGTCCCCAAGTATAAACTGATATTAGGATACATACAACTGGCAATGTTTTACCTATGAAAGAGGGAATAGGGAAGGCAATTGAGAAAAATTTCAAAAAAAAGTGTGGTAAGTAAGCCAGATTGTAAATGGCAGAGGTGAGGTGGGGAAAGCAGGAGATGAAATTCTAAGACAAAAGTAAAAACAAATTCATGACGGTATAAAACCTTAGAATATTAGGGGTAGGGGAATGTATGTTAATAAAATAGAAGTGAGGATTAGAAAAACATTTTAAATAATCACAGTAATGTTATTTGTTTTGTTGTTGTTTAAGGGAGTAGGTGACTAAATAATAGATATTCATGTTAGAAAATCTAAAAATGAGAGAAAATTATATAGAAGATGAAATCACCCCTTGCACTGATATTTAATAAAAACAGCACAGTAAACTGCTCTTTGGGGCCAAGTAAGATCTCTTTTCCATTTCTTGCAAGATATATACTCCATCTGTGTGAACCATGGCTTTCAGGGAGGCTGAATTTTCCCCTGACTCAAAGGACCAGGTGAGAGGTCCAGACTTGAGTTTGGCTCCAACCACACAGTTGCAATGATTGGTTTAAAGATGGGCACGTGATCAAACATGGTCCAATTATATTAATGTGTAGGGACTTCTGTTTAATGGTTAAAGCCAAGGAATGAGGTTGGGGATAATGATCCAAAAGTGAACTTAGTCTTTAATTTTGATAAAACCTGACCTGAAAGGAGCTCTCCCTCAAAAAATATCATCATGAAGATCAAGTGAGTCCCTATAAGGTTGAAGGCAGTTTGAATTATAATATCAATGACCACCAGGGAAACATCCTACCTGATAACACAGGTAATATTGTGCTCTCTTTACACCACAGACACTACTGATCAGGGTAGCCTCAGTTCAATTAGCTTCTGGTTTTCTGGCAAGTGCTACACACATGCTCATGGGTGAGACCCTGGTCTTCATCTTCTCAGTCTGCATTTGTGTGGCCCAAAATGGAGCAATTTTAAATGAAACCAAGACAAAGATGTAGTAAAAATTTAAGCATTTTTTAATGCCAGAAAATCTTAATATATCAAAGTCAAAAGGGATTGGGGGTAGAAAAAGAAGGGAAAGAGTAAAAATATGAGAAAAGAAGGAAAAAATGAAAACAAAGCTTTAGTAAAGAGCAGTGAAAGGGTGGAAGGGAGGGAAGGGGAATGAGAAAAAAATCAAGAAGTAAGATATGTCATGTACAGGTGCAAATCCCTAATAATAAATGTATCTTAAAGTATATCTAAATGCACCGATAAAGTTAATAAAAAGATAAAATTGAAAGTTGTTTATGTACCTATCTTCTGCCATGTAGACCAAGGTAGAAAATTTGATTTAAAAGAGAGAGACAGAATAAGAACAATGTGCATAGCAATGAGAAGAAAAATGAAACAAAGTGGAAAGAGACTTCTAGATCATTGGTTGTCTTTTCTTCTGTAGAGCTCATTATAATCTTGCTCCTAGAATCTGCAAAAACCTTTTTCTTGCTAGAAAATGAGAATATTAAGGAAAGCAATTTTCTTTTTTTCCATAAGCTTTCCCAGGCAGATACTATACTATGATAACAAGAACAGTTGTACTAGTTGTTTAAAACCAGTATTTAATCTGATGTTGTCTTAAAACTTGACTTGTCATGTAGAGGTACAAGATCCCAACAATGAATGTAACTGTACTGTATCCCTAAAATGTACCAATAAACTCAATTAAAGCTGAAAAAAAAACTTGACTATATTAAAAGATATGCTAGGGCTAGGGTAGTAGCCAGTGTCAGAATGCTTGCCTAAGATGTGGTAAGACTGGGATTCAATCTGTACCACCATAAAAAAGACAAACCAAATACAAGTATGATAAAATATTTGTTGTTAAAAATAAGAATTATAATTTATAAGAAGTTTTAAAAATATTGTTCTAGCCTTACTATCATATTCAGGGAAACTTTTGCAGATTATTATACTTTAAAATGATTTATAATGGTTGCATAACAATTACTACATAACATGTCATGAATTATATAACTATTATTTCATTATTAGGATTTAGTTTGGTTCCCATTTCTAACAATTATAAGTTTTTGCAAGGAGTATTTCTTATTAAAAATCTTTACACATATATCTGAAAATTTCCTTAGAATCATTTTTTAAAAAGTGATTGTGATATAAGGCAGGAATATTTTTAAGGTTCATGATAAATATTGCCAAATAGCTTTGGAAAGTCTGCCAATTTCTATGGAAATTTATGAGTGACTGCCTTACTGTGCCATATCATGGATTATATATTTTCATTAAAAGAAATCTATACTGATTCTAGTACAAGATCTTAATTAAAGAAGGGCTATGTTTAAAATTTTGTTTGCACTTTGGTGTCCTACATTATGCATATGTGTGCTGCGGTATCTGCAAGTGTTATGTTTTTAGAGAGCTTCATTTAAGTTTTCTTCTAATTCCTCTCAGATGTCTATGTTTTGTTACATCCTTCTGGTCTCTTCTTTTCACTTGGTTTCAGTCTTGCAAATGGATTCTGTTCTCCAGTCTTCGCTTGTTAACTCAGGGAAATGAGACAATACCGGGGACTATGAGTTATAAAAGAGAAATGATCTTCTCGACTCTGTGTCTCATGCAGTTGGGTCCCAGACCACAACAAAGCCTAAATTCTTGAGTCAAAGCAGAGTGAACAAAAAGGAGATTTCTTTGTGTTCTTTGAACAGATCAATACGTTTTCATAGAGAAAAACTCCATTGGCACAAAGAACGCATTCATATCCACAGGTAAAAAAAAAAAACAAAATTAATGTATAAAAGTTCACAAAGTAACAATGTGAGAGTGTGCAGTTCATTTAGATGTGTTTATGTGTTGGCCTTACTATAGCTTTTTTGTGTTTATGCTTGAATGCATTTTGAATATGTTATTTAATCTAAGTATCTTCTTTTATCTTTGCAGCCCAAGGTCAAAACTCATATCTTTTAATAAACATCTGTAAGTCCATTCCATATTCAGCATTCTTTATGGTCATATCTTTATATCACTTTATTCATTTAAAAAAAAAACATACTGAAACCCGGTATCAGGCAGGCATTGTTCTAGGGGCTGGCGACATAGTGGTAAACATGAATGGATGCCCCCATGCTCATGGAGTTCACAGTTTAAGAGAACAGAAGATTTTAGTCAAATCATCCCCTGAATAAATCCCATTGTAAGAAAGAGTAAATATTGTAATGAAAGATACAGTGAATCTTGAATAATATATAACTAGGAGAGAGGCTGATCTAATTTACAGGGTGGGGGGAAGACCTCAATAAGGAAAATGTTTTAGGTGATATGTGAAAAGTAAATATAAGAAATTGGAAAAAAAAAGGGGGGCTGTCAGTTGGTAAAGAAGACAACAGAGAAAACAGCATTGACAAGGGCCTAGAGGATAGCAAGCAGTACTCTTTGTTTGATTCTTTATGTTATCCCTCCTATGTGCCCATCCTGGATTGGATGAGATAAAATCTGTCTTTATGAAGATTACATTTAGTTGAAAGAAACAAAGCAAAGTAAAAAATGGTGAATAAATGTCCTAATTTCAGCTGGTAAGTGCTATCAAGAAAATTAGGCAGGACAAAGGATCTGAATTTCTGTGGGAGGGTCAGAGCTCTTTTAGAGAGAGGGTTGGGAGAAGGAGTCTCTGAAGAGTTGCTACTGAAAAGGCTATATGAATAATGGAAAGGAGGCCCCATGCCAAAATCTAGTAAGGGGAGAGCAATGGAGGAAAGCTCTTATGGGAAGAAGAGACTTGGTATGTTCTGAGGGCCTGGTGACCCACATGATTCAAGCATATTGAGCATGAGAAGCAGGCTGTGAAGTCTGGAAGACAGGGAAGATCACACAGGGCCTTGTAAGCCACTGTGTAGAGCTCAGATTCTGCTTGAGTATGACAGGAATCTGGCCAGTTCTGGAGGATTTCAATAATGGAAAGAATGTGATTGACTTGTATTTAACAAATACTGCTCTGGATATAAAACTGAAGGGGAGGCCAGCAAAACATGACTACATAGCAGTGATCTAAGAGAAAGGTGAAGTGGTTTGAACTAATATGGCACCTGTAGAGGTGATTGAGAGTGGTCAAATTCAGGAGATTATTCAAAGTAGCACTGTCCCAGTATGACAGATGGATCTGGATGGGGGTAGTCAAGAAAACAGAAAGGCACCAAATGTGGCACTAAATTTTTGCCTGGTCTTCTTGATGAATGAAGATAGCATTAACTGAGAAGGAGAGGTCCAAACAAAGAGTCTCATCCCATGTGGACAAATGCCGTTGATATCCCACCAATAAATCCCTGACGCTCTTCAAATGTGTATATGTCAGCTGAGGCTGCTATAACAAAAATACAACACAATGAGTGGCTTGAACAACAGAAATTTACTTCTCACGGTTATGGAGGCTGGCACATCTGAGGTCAAGGTGCCTGTGTGATTGGTTTTACTGGTCCTTTTGCTGTTTTCCAGATGGGTGTTGTTTTGCTGTATTCTCCAGCAGCACAGTAGATAAAGGAAATGGGCTCTTGTGCTTTTATAAGGGTTAATTCCTAAGGACTTCTCCCCATGTCCTAACTGCCTCCTAAGGCCCATCTCCCACTATCACACTGGGGACTAGAATTCTGACACAGGGAAATTAGTCGCTAAGCAACAAGGACCCGCAACTCTCTGCTCAGAAGCTCCCTCAAGCCTGTGGTACAGGGAAGTTGGAAGTACCAGGGAGCAGTATCCTCCCAATGCTTCCCAGAGTTAATGCAGGAAGGGCTGCTGAAGTAAATCTGTCACATTCCTCAGTTCTTGAGTGGTGAGATTACAAGGTGCTCTACAATGTCTCCTGGGGCTTCCCAGCAGAATTGGGCCCCAGGTCCCCACAAAGGAAACCTGTCTAAAAATGCATCTTTAATTGTCTTCTTGCCTCCCCCACACCTTCTTTCTTTTTTGGTACTGGGGATCTAACTCAGGTCCTTGCACTTGTGAGGCAGACTGCTGGCAGAACCATTGAGCCAAATCTCCGGCCCTTGCCTTTCTCTTAATCCCCACTCCCTCTCTAGTGTTCCCTGTTATCACCTCCTAAATGAATAATTTGCACATAAATTTTTATCTCAAATTCTATTTCAGGAAACCAAACCTAAGACAGACAGCTTAGATCTAAGGTGTCTAATGGATAAAGATGTTGACCAGGTTGTTGAATACATGATTTGGAACTCAGGAAAGAGCTCATGGCTGGTGATAAAAATTTTGGAATCATTAGTATATAGATAATATTTAAAATCATAACAATGGATGATATCATGACAGATCAGAGGAACAGAGGCCAGCTACTGTGTCTAGAGAATAAATGGAGGCAATGAGAAGGGAGTAAGGGCCAGATTTTGTGGTATTTTAGAAGTGATGAAAGTCTTGAATGTTTATCCTAAGAATAAACCCCCAGAGGCTTAATTCTTCTGTGGTCTGGGACTCATTCCCTATGGTTATGCAAATTGACATCAGCCTACTGCAAGCCTGTTTTAATCTCTGAAGACAGTAAACATCAGAAGGACAGGGAAATAAGCTCACTCCCTCTTTCTGCAGTATACCACATTCAAGGCTCATGTGGCATGCAAAATCCTTCTAATGTACCATTTTTGTGATATGCTCACCTCACTTGCCTGAATCCCCAATAAATTGGTCCCAAGGGAGATTCAGCCATTGTACATCCCCTCCTTGACATTTACAACCACAGCCCCAAAATTGTGCTCAGATATTTCGTGGTATTAAGGTGGGGGAGATGAGTACTCCTTTTTAGACTATTGAAAATAAAAATTTTAGGCTTGCTTTATTCCTGTTATATGAGTGGCAAATACATCCCTTATCAGTTTGGCCTTGCCCTTTAAAGATCTGGATCTTCATCTTTTTTTGGAGTGATCAAGATTACATCATGGGAATGACAAATAGGAAAAGAGATTTTCTTGGAATTCAAGGTCACATATACCGTAATGCAGTAATTTTTTTGTACTAACAAAGAGATGCATTTTAGTAATGGTTGAAGGAAGATCTTTTCAGAGACTTCCCTACTTAGTTGTATTCTTCATTACATCAAGGATATGCTGAGACTATGAAAGGTCTGTCAAATAAGAACTTAGCAATATGGCAAAGAGTTGCAGGAATGTGCCATCAGTTGAAGGCAAAGCCTTTGACCTATAATTAAGACATACATCTCCATTCATCCTGTTTGTTTGTTTTTTGGGTTTTATTTTTTCAAGCTTATTCACTACAAATGGAGAATTTGACCCTATCCTGATTCACAGAAATATTTAAAGTCATTGTCATTTCTTTGACTTTGTGCTCCACAATTAGAATAAGTATGAAAACTTTGGTCAGGTAAGGACTAGCCCTACTACATCATTTGGTGAATTATAAAAACTTTGTCTTATTCTCCTTATACTTCTTGACATTTTAGCTAGCAGGAGTGATTGAACTCATTGACCTTCAAGATTTCAAATCCCAGGTATATCTTAGTTTCACTAAATTTACATAATAATGAATCCCCATGCTATTGGCTAGGTAAATTTCTAAGAGCTTCAAATATGTTTTTTCCATTTCAATTCTTAAAACAACAGTTGGTGGGACATTCTACCATATTCATTAATTTATTCATGTAATTTTAGGTATAGAGACATTAAGAGGGAAATTTAATGTGATTACCATGGCAGCTTGCCCAGGACTTTCTCAGTTTTAGTACTGAAACTCTCGTGACCAGAAAATCCTTCAATACAGACTCATTTGTATCCCGATCCATATTTGTATGTTGAAATCCCAACAACTAGTAACTCAGAATGTGGCCATATTTAGAGACAGGATTTTAAGATAGGCAATTAAAATGAAATGAAGTGACTAGGGTTGGTCCTTATCCAGTAGGACTAATATCTAAGTAACAAGAGGAAGTACGAAATCAAACATTTAATAAGGAAAGATCATGTGAAGTCACAGGGAGACTACTGTCATCTGCAAATTAAGGAGAGAACTCTCACAAGAAATAACCCTTGTTCTTAAACTTCTAGCATCTGGAACTGTGACAAGATAAATTTCTATTATTTAAACTATTCAGACTGCGATACTTTATTTTGGTAGCACCAACAAGTTAACACACCAGGCAATGATACCCGATTTCAGGTCACCCAAAGTGCCTTGCTTAAATTACAGTGGAAGAACTAAGATTTCAGTCCTTCATTTATTTATTAATTTTTAAAAAATAAACTTTATTTAATCCCATTCCCTTCTCCCCTAATGCTCCTTCCCTTCCCTTTGTAAAAACGCTGTCTCCATTTTTCCTTCTATTTTGACTTTTTTCTTGTCCCTTCCTTCCTTTCTCCATTCCTCCTCTAGTGTTCTCCCTCCTGTTTGAACATTTCTTCTCATTTCCAGGTATCAATTATATATTTTAGTCCTTATTGCCACTTTTGCTTTTTCACAGCAGAGAAACAATGTAGTATTTACACTGTGTGTCTGATTTTTTTCACTTAGGAGCATGGTCTCAAGGTCCACCCATTTAGCTATAAATATCTGAAGCTCATCCTTCTTTATGACAGAGTAGTACTCCATTGTATAAAAAAAATCTTTTTATCCACTCATCGATTGGCATTTGGCTGAGCTCTTCATTTACGCTCATAGTAATATTACTATACCAAGTGCCTAAGCATGGCAACAAATACTTATATAATACTTACCCAAGTGCCAGTCACTTTTCTAAGCACTGTTTATATGCAAATACATGAAATTCTCATTCATGTTATCATCTCACAGACTAGGAAACAAGAGGGGTAGCATAACTTGTCTAAGATCATAGTTGGTAAATACTAGAGCAAGGCTACGAAGTTCTTGTCAAATATGCAGTTCTGACTTCAAATTCTGTGCTGCACACCATCAATAAATTAACTCAAAGTGTGACAATTCCTATAATCACAGTGGTTTACAGACAAGCTGTTCCATGACAAGTAAACCTAAAACTAACATGCAAATGGCTTTCAGTTTAGAGCTTGGACATATGTTTCAAAGTCCAGGTCTGATGTTACTCCTTTGTGAAATTAAAGTTGATTAAAATTTATATGAAACCAAATGTATCTACTTAAAGTATGGAGTACCTTGACTTCTCGCAGATATATGCATATATATATATATAT
>NW_022900940.1:4709016-4735684 GCF_012274545.1 Fukomys damarensis | reverse complement strand
ATTTATTTATTTATTCATGAAACTAATCATGCTATATGGTTTAATCTAAAATATCCCCTAAAAGTCTCATGCATTCAGAGGCAGGGTTTTTCAGAGGTGATTTCTGGATCATGAGGCACTATATTCTTGGGAAGATCAATCCATCCATGTGTTCACAGTTTAAGGTGCTATTAGAAGGTGTGGTCTCTTTGGAGAGGGTGGGTCTCTAGGGATGTGATGTGGAAGGGGGTGTTCATGTCCTGTGCTCCTATCTTTTCTATGTTTCCCAGTTTCAATATGTTGAGCAGCTTTCTTCCCCTATGTCCTTTCATCCTGTAATTTCTGCTGTGGAGTCAGGCAACCAGGCAGTGGCTGAACTCTTCGAACTATGAAACAAAATAAACCTATCCTCCTTTACATTGTGAGTTTGACCTATTTTGTCCCAGTGACAGAAAAGTGGCTAACAGATATATGAGATATGCATATCATATCTACTATGACCAAAAGATTCTTTTAGTCCCTTTCAGGTTTATCTTTATTTCTAACCTTAGCATACTCTATCATGATAAGGTTTGTACCAACACCTGTTTTACAAGTTTTTGTTTTTCTGGGGTAAATAGCTAGGAGTGCAATGGGTGGGCCATATGTTGGTGGGTGATATATGCTACTTTCGAAGAAGCTCAAAAGTGGTTTCCTAAGGTGGTTTTACCATTTTCCTTTCCATCAGTGGAGTGTGCATTCCAGCTGTTCTATA
The DNA here is from genome assembly GCF_012274545.1 of Fukomys damarensis. Lineage (NCBI taxonomy): Eukaryota > Metazoa > Chordata > Mammalia > Rodentia > Bathyergidae > Fukomys > Fukomys damarensis. The sequence continues at coordinate 4,734,951 of NW_022900940.1, read as the reverse complement.
CCCTCTCCAGCACTTGGTGTTGTTAGTGTTTCTCATTTCAGCCATTCTGGCGGGTGTGAAGTATATTCTTAGTATCACTTTAACTTCTATGCTTACTAATGATATCAAGTATCTTTACATTCATTTATTTTTCATGCATGAGACTTCTTTGATGAAGTATCCATACAGATAAGTGAGGCATATAGGACTCTAACTAGCCATGATAAAAAAAAAATCTACACATACGCATATAATAGTTAAGATTCCAGAAACCCAACAGAAGGACAAAATTCTACAAGCAGTTAGAGGAGAGAAACAAATCATGTACAAAGGAAAGGCCATCAGAACCACAGAAGACTTCTCAGCATAAACTCACAGGCAAGAAGAGATTGGAGTGAGGTATTTTAAGCCCTAAAGGAAAACAGCCTCCAACCCAGATTGATGAAGCTTGCAAAACTCTTTCAAAATTGATGGAGAAATACGATACTTTCATGACAAAGAGCACCTTAGGAACTTCAGGAATACTAAATCAGCACTCAAAACAATTTTAAACAATATCCTAGGAAAAGACAATGAGGATCACAAACCCAGGAAGCCCAGCAGAATTAATCCATCAGGCACAACAAGAAATTAAACACAAAGGGGGAGAATGCAATAAAAAGAAAAAGTCATGACAAGGATAAGTCAATCCATATCAGTTATAACCATCAGTGTTAATGGTCTCAATTTACAAATCAAAAGAAATAGACTGGCAGAATGGGTCAAGAAGCAAGATCCAACAATATGCTGTATACAAAAAACACACTTAATTCAATAAAAATTCATAGACTGAAAGTTAAAGGGTAGAAGACAATACTCCATGGTACAGGACATCCCCCCCCAAAAAAAAGCAGGAGTAGCTATCCTCTTTGCAGGTCAATTAGATTTTAAACCAGCACTGCTTAAGAGAGACAAAGAAGGACACTACATCCTTGTAAAGGGAACAATCCAAGAAGAGATGACAATTCATTTAAATATTTTACCCTATTAAAAACTCAATTATTTGACATCTTTTTCTTGAATTATAAGAATTCCTAACATATTTGACGTATAAGTCCCTAATCAGACATGCATTTTACAAATATTTTCCAGCCTGTGGCTATCCTTTATTAACAATATTAACAGTTATGTTTTATCAACAGTATACTTTAGATAGAAGTCTAATTTATCAGTTTATTTTATGATTGGTACTTTATGTATATGACTAAAAATATTTTTATAGTTCCAAGTCTCATGGATTTTTAAATCTTTTATCCTAGAACTTTTAGTTTTAGATTTTTCTATGTTTATGGTCAATTTTAGCTTTAAAAATATTTTTGTATGTTTACAATTTAAATATTTTGTATATTAAATATTTAACTTGGGAACATACTGCAAGAAGCATATAATATGAATTATTTCATTTAACCCTCACAATAACCCTATGTGATAGATACTATAATATCCCCATGCTATTGATAAGGATATCAAAGTTTACAAAGCAAGGAAACTTATCCAACTTCACTACTTTAATTAGTAGAAGAACAGGGATTCAAATCTAAATGTTTTGATTTTGGAATCTAGCTTTTATTTTATTATTTTTATTTATTTATTTTTGGCTTTTGAGACAGGGTCTCACTATGTAGTTGAGACTGACCTGGAACTCACTATGTAGCCCAGGCTGGTCTCAAACTCACTGTGATCCTCCTGCCTCAGCTTCCCCTAATGCTGGGATTACAGGCATGCACCACCATGCCCGGCGGAATCTAGCTTTTAAATCACTGATTACGCTTCTAAGCTAACATTATTGTGATATGATGCGGCTCTTCTAGATGTAGTCCTATATTCAGTTGTGACTCTTACTAATCACAGTGCCTTTTTCTAACCTACAGAGGAAAAGATCATATTCTGAAGTATTTTAGTACTGTAGGTTTTTTTTCTCTCTCATTGAGTTTATTGGTACATTTTAGGTGTACAGTACAGTTACATTCATCATTGGGATCTTGTACCTTTACATGACAGGTCTTGATTCTCATTTTGTCTCCTTGTCCCTGCCCTCCCTTTACCTCCTCCTCCCCTTCCCATTTACAAACACTTTATTTCCATTTTTTCATTTTCTCATATTTTTTCTTTTCCCTTATTACCTTTCCCCTACCCTTCCTACTTTCCCTACACCTTTGGCCCTTTTATTCCTATTTCACATTGTCAATTATATCACTAGGATGTTATGTACTATTATAGTACTGTAGGTTTTTATTCAACAGTTGGCATGGGGAGACTCACCAATTATAAAGAATGTTAAAGATATATGAGCACAGAAAGCAATCTCATTTAGAACGCTTCTAATGAGCAAGAGGCATGACTGTTGTCTCCTATTTTCACAAGTGTTCAGATGATTTGACAAAAGTCATTTTAAACTTTTAATTTCATAACTGAATAATATAATAAAGTCTGGAAGGAGAGTAATATCTGAAGATCAAGAGGTCTGATCTATCACTTTTCATTCAAAGGCACACAATGCTAGAAAAAGAAAATTGGATTTGAAGGAAGTCTGAGAAATGGGACACCATTTTCAGCTTTACCATTCAATAGTTAAATAACTTGGAATTACTACCTGTATCATCTTCCGGGGCTGCCATAACAAGACACCACAGACTGACTTTCTCGTTCTGGATGCTGGGATTCTCATATCATCAAGGTATCTTGCAAAGATTTTCTTATTTTTAGGAATGTGTCTTCTATGACTTCAGGGCCTTCCTTCTGTATATATTTTGGTCAAACTTTCCTATTCTTATAAGGACAGTAATTATATTGAATTAAGGCTCACTGAGTAAACCCACCTTAAATACCTCTTTCAGGATCCTAATTCCAAATAGTCACATTGTAAGGTGCCGGAGGATAGGGCTTCAATGTATGAATCTGGGGGCAGACAATTCAGTCCATAACATTAGCTACCCTGTGGGGTACAGTTTATTTGTCTCTACAATGGGAATGGTGAGTGAGCCTGAGAGTTCATAGCCTCAAATTTTAGCTGGAGATAAGGAGGGTGTCTATAAACCCTGTAAAATATTATGCCACGTCTTGTATGTGATCTTTTTCTGAGGAGGAAAGTCTATAGTTTTAATTGAATTCTAACAGGAGTACATGACCCCTTGAAAGATTAAGAGGCAATGAATTAGATAATCTTTATAGTTCTCAGCTTCTAAATTGCAAGACTCTACTCTCTGTAAAAGAAGACACTGTTTTATTCTTTCACAAGACTTCCAGTCAGGAAAAATTTCCCAGTGCCTTTAATAAATATTTTCCATTGCAAACACAATTTGCTTCATTTTGGCTTGACTCTAGAATAAATGTAGTTAAGAGAGTTTATAGAGCACATTTTAATTTTTTCATGCTTTTATGAACAATGTTTCTGTTTGGTCATTATTGGAATACTGAAAGACAATTTGCTCACTATTTTCAGTGCCACAAAAGTTATTCATCTGCTAATAACTATTGTTCTTCTCTGGTCATTATTCTTGTCCTGTAGAAGGTTAATGTCTAGGTGAATTATCATTTTTGTAGGCCAAGGCACCAACACACCCGAACATGTGTGTGCATCTTAACTTAAACAGAGGCAAAATGAATAGAATGCTACTTTGAACATTGTATTTACTAACATTTGTTAAACAAAAAACATAAATGAACCAGGGCTGGAAATTTAGCTCAGTGGTGCCGCTGCCTGCCTCACAAGCCCAAGATCCCGAGTCTGATGCCTGGTACCCCACCCCCCAAAAAGAATAAATTGGATCCCATAAAGGATAGTTAAATTCAGTTAATAATTGAATAACTATTTTCATATTCCATAAATAACACAAACGTATTACACTTCTAATTATGAGCAATTACCCTGTTGATCATTTTAGGTACAAAACATATTCCCAGAAAGATTATCCAGTACAAAATGACACACGCATATGCACATACTTGATCTGTATATACATATAACTGCACACCATCTAGTTGATATTTATGTGATACATATGTGGATGTGCAATGCAACTAAAAGAAGATCAGTACGAACTACATAGCTTTCCCTGGAGGGATTTGTGAAGTGAAAGTGACTTGTTTATCTTCTCACTCCAGCACAGGGGCTGGGCTCTCTCCTGACTGTAACCCCAGGCTTACTGAATAATGTGTCAGGGACCACCACCACTCTGACACTTGCATGCTGTGTGCTCCTGCACTAGCTCTCGGTGCCTTCCTGGGTGTGGAGGGGAAGGTGCAGATAATGAGGAGACAGAATAAAGAGAGACTGGAGGAGCTGGTTCACAAATTTCACTTTCACCATTTCTACAGGGGCTAAATTTCCATGGCACTTTTCTTTCTTCATACATTCTGAGCATATGCCACTGTCTGTTTCAGAAGGACTATGTAATGGGAAAGTGCTCAGAATTGCATGTAAGCTGGGGATATGGGTGGATTTGAGCAAGCTGTTGTGGATTCCAGTAGACAGCCCTCCTATACACCTGTCTGGGATCCTCTAGCATTCGGCAGAGTTAGTCTTTTTCAACACGTTTAACCTCCCCCTTCTATTGTAAACATTCTCTCATGCATTGGAGGTTAGAGGACTAATGAAAAATATGCTTGGGACACGTGGGCTATTTTATTTGGTGATCATTAATGTCCAGAGAAAACATAACGCTTTCAAGGGTTGTGCTGAAAGATCGCCTCCCTGTCAGGACTGCATCACAAGGCACTCAATTTATCAGCCTTCCACTGGGCTGACCCGGCTGGGATTTGAACCTCTGGCTCCAGGGAGTCTAGGTTGAACAACGGTGATGTGGAGGCCACTCAGCTATTGCCTCCAGCCAAAAAAGATTAGTGTCATCAAAAATAGATTAGCGAGTCAGTTTAAAAAATTAAAATAATCCTTTTGTTTTAAAATATTTGTCAAAGTAAGCGAAGAAATTAGCTTTCAGTTCAGATTAATTACTGACTAAATTAGAATTGGGGGCAAGAACATTTTAGATGCTTTTCCCTTCAACTATAGAAACAGAGGAATGTGTAATATTTATCACAACTATTTCGAAGGACTCAAGTACTTATACAAAAGTTTGACAGAGCTTACTGGAACTCCTGCCTATAAACTTTTTGTCATTGAACAATTCCTGAAATGTGGGATCTGTCTTTACTCTCATGGAAAGAAAATTGGTTCAAAGGAAAGATTTTATTTGTTTGTTTGTTTTTGTTTGATTTTTTGGTACCAGGGATTGAACTCGGGTCCCTGGGCTTGCAAAGCAGGCACCGGAACCACTGAGCTAAATCCCAGGCCCAAAGGAAAGATTTTGTGGAGATGGGAAGGGTACTGGAGGGAAGGCCAAAAGAGAGAGTAAGAAGAATTCAAAATGAATATATCATGTATTGAAAACATATAGCAATAAAAAAAATCGCCAAGGTTATAAGGGGAAAAGAAAGAAATGAAAAGTTGACCTTGGTTTTCTTAGGATTCTGAGTTCCAGAACCATGTGACTTCATCGCAATTATCCCTTCTTCCAACAAAAGGACTTAGGTCATAGCCCCACAAAAGCATAAGGATAGGTCCATGTGTTTTATAAGTCCAGCCTGGAAGTCATATAGGGAAACACATTCAACCTACTCACTCTTTTCAGGGAAAAATCCAGGAAATTAATAAAGTCATTGCTCCCAACAGGCTAAACTTGGGCAGGCAGAAAGATAATACATTGCTCAGCTGCCCTCCTTTCAGGACAGAAATTCAGCCAATCAGCTTCTGTCCACTCATGAACAAATATGTATGGGTCAGAAGCCAGGTGTGGTGGTGCACACCTGTAATCCCAGCATTCGGGAGGCTGAGGCAGGAGGATCACTGTGAGTTTGAGACCAGCCTGGGCTACATAGTGAGTTCCAGGTCAGTCTCAACTACATAGTGAGATCCTGCCTAAAAAAAAAAAAAGTATGAGTCAATTATGTGTCAGGTATTACTCTAAGGGTTGCAGACGAAAATGGTGATCCAAAATAGAATAGCAACTTTCCTATGGAGAAACTTAGCACACTTCTTTAAGCAAGTGATAAAAGTCAACATCAGAAATAAGACACGAAGACATCAGGTAACCCCTGCTGGAAGCCCTGGTAAGGTATGATGTTACTTCCATGGTATTCTTCCCAAAGATGTAACTACAATCTATACAGGAGAAACCATCAGAAAAATTCTGATGAAATCAGTGTTGAAGGTTAATTCCTTTCAAAAATGCCAAAGTCATGAAAGATAAAGGAAAACTGAAAAATCAACTCAAATTAAGAGACTTAGAAAAACCAGTCAATGGGCCGGGTATTTAGCTCAGTGGTTCGGTGGCCTGCCTTGCAAGTGCAAGGACCCGAGTTCAATCCCCAGTACCAAAAAAAAAAAAAAAAGCAAAACCAGTCAAATGCAGTATAAGATTCTGTAGTGGATCCTTGGTGAGAAAAAGAACAACAGCACCCTCATCCCTTTGTCCACTTCATTGACCAGGCATATGTTCCCAGGTCCCCAGCAGATGCCTGGAACTATGGGCAGCACCAAACCCTATGTGTCTTTTTTCTGTACACATATATGTATGATAAAGCTTAGTTTATAAATTAGGCATGGTAAGAGACTAAGAAATAGTAATAAAACAATATTATAATATACTGTAATAAAAGTTACACGAATCCTACTCTATGCTCCTCTTTTCACTGAAATGATGTACTTTATAGCTTCTCTATGCTAAATCCAAGCCAGCGGCGTCACTAACCCCCTGATGCTTTAGGGCCATTGCTCAGTGAAATAAGACTTATTTAAATACAAGTGTTGTAATACCTTGACAATAGATCTGTTAAGCAGCTAAGTGACAAAGGGGAGGGCAACATATACTTCATGGATACACTGGACAAAGGGATGATTTATATCTCAGGCAGAATGGAGTGGGATGGGGTGAAATTTCTTCACCTACTCATAATGGTAAACATTGTCAAACTTATGCAATACTTATTTATGGAATTTTTCTATTTAATGTTTTTGGACTGAAATTGAACTTGGGTACTGAAATCCCAGAGAATGAAAACACAAATAAGGGGGGAAGAGTTCTGGGAAACCTGGAATTTCAAAATAAAATTTAGAGTTCAGTTAAGAATATTTATCAGTTAATTTATTGGCTTTGAAATTGTTGCCGTGAGTTCTACAAGATGTCAAGAACATAAGATGTTCTCAGGGGACTGAGAAGAAGAATGTAGAAGAATTCTCAGTACTATTTTTTTGCAGCTTTTCTGGAAGTTTAAATTTATATAAAAATATAAACCATATAAAAAAGAAGTGTGAGCAAACTAAAACAGGTGCAGTCTCTGCCCTAGTGGAATTTGTCCTCAGATGAGAAAGAGTTAGTCAAATAATCACATGATGAATATGTAATTGCAAACATGTATAAGAGCTTTTAAGGAAAGAAATCCCAGAGAAATTCTAGTAATCATTAGGGATACACACTTATTTAGGGGGTACTATGTACCAGAAACTCCTAGGTATTTTTAATTGATGTAAATGACAAATTGTATATTTATAGCATACAATGTATTTTAAGATATGTATATATTCTGAAATTATATCACAATCAGGCTAATTAACATAACCATTACTTCACACAGTTATCCTTTGAGTGTGTGTCCTGAGGACGTTTAAAATTTATTCTATCAGAAGTGTTTAAGTATAAAATATATTAACTACTCACCCATGCTGCACTATAGTTCTCTACAAATTATTTCACCCAGTTCAAGCTTCATACCAACATCTATCTCACCACCGTTTGAAGTAGTCTACATAATCATTAAGTAGTCTACATACATTAACTATTTAGGTAGTATGTTTACCACTACCATCTCTGTGCTAAGTTCTCAATCAACATAAGAAACATCTTCCCTGAGTTTTCTGCAGGTACAGTTGAGCACTCACATTGCTATGTGAATATTCCAAGAATACTGTGTGGTGAGCTGTTATACCCTCTCTGAATCCTCTTCCTCCTCCTACCTACATGGTCAAGTGACATCACTGTTCAGTCACCTGAGTTAGAAAGGGCTTCCCAACTTGCTTTCCTTTTCCTTTAATTATGCTTCTGAGAAAGTTATCCTGCATATGAAGAATGTTTAAAAGGTAAATCTGACCTAGCTCTGTCTATTTTACTTCTTTAGGAAATGTCTATAGTCTGTGGAATAAATTGATATTTATTTGATATCTTGTTATATAAGCTCTTTGATATGTAAATAAGGCTCTCTGGCCTTTGGACTTGCTACTCAGCCTCTGGCATCTTCACTCTGAACACTCCATCTACTGTTCTCAGAAGCAGGTATTTGGGGCAGAGGGCGGTGCCCCATGCTTGGCTCATCTGTTCTCTCGCTTTGAAGGTAATTTTCTCAGGCTTCAGATGAGTCCCTTAATTTTGTGTACATCAAAGTTATTCCCAGTACAGCATATGAATGTGTCACAGTTACCCTCAAAATAATTTAATTGCTTTGTGTAATGGCAGGCATTTCCACATTTGCATCTCTGGCAAAACTTTTTGAAGTGTATGGCCACCACCTATCATATTCTAGAAGTGTCTAAAGAGTGTCATTTGGCCATTGTGTATGCCTGATTGGTCCCATTGCCTGACAAGATGCTGGTCTCTCTCTCTCTCTCTCCCTCTCTCTCTCTCTCTCTCCATCACAAATAGCTTGATAAAAAATGAAAACCAACCACCACTGTGGAGTTTTCTCAAACATAGTCAGGTTAAATAAAACCATATCTCATTTTTCAGATTTCCACCTGCTTGTCTCTGAAGTGCTACCTGACCTTAAAATATTTAGACGAGAGATGGGGACAATGGTGCTTCTGTGAGCCACAGCCCCAAGAATCCAGATCCATTTCATCACTGATAGCCAAGCCGTGTTTAGTAAGAATTTCACGACTTTCATCTTGGTGGGAAACTTCTGCAGCTGCCTGCTTCCCTATGCTGCCTGCTGCCTCTAAATAAAGCAGTGGCAGCAGAGGGGGGTGACTTTGAGTCATAAACACTCTATCGTTATAACACGTCAGATTTACCCAAAAGGAACATTTTTATGTCTCTGATTATGTTATCGTTAGTTTAAGAAGGCTCCTAGAGCTCTTGGAAAAGCCATGAGGAAGGACGAGCTACTAGAGGACTCGATGGGCAATGCCTCCCAGACAGGAACCTGCCGAGACAAACAAGGGATCCCCAGAGTGCTCATCCGCTGCAGGACTTACTGCATACTGGATCAATTATGCAAATAGACATGTGAAGATAGCTCCCTCTTTTAGTAAGGCATGATTGCGCCTGCACTCGAAATTCCAACGCAATCTCACCGGAAATACCAGTCACATTCAGAACCACCTGGCTCCATCTGGAAAATGTGTTTTCTTAATTGGGGGAGGGGCACCTTTTTCCCCCCTTAAATTTGCACAGCATTACTATTCATATACAGTTAACATGAGAAAATGTTTGCCTTGAGGTGATCCAAGTTGAGACATTTACATATATGTGAGTTTGATTTTGCAATAAAAACCATAGAGGATAATGAGTGTTTTTAAAAAAGTTTAACAATCTTAACACTAATTTTATCATTTCAGAGATTTGAAAGCTGAGGTAATGTGACAAGTTCATCCTTTAAAATGATCTTTTCAAAAAAATTATCTTAAGAAACCACTATATAGAAACTGTTTAGAATTCCAAAGAAATTGACTTAGGAAAATTAACAAGAGTGGTCAGTAATGAAATAAAAGGTAGAGAATAACTAGTGAAATAATATCTGTTTAGGGAATTATTGGCAATAATCACCATGCATGGAAATGCAAATCAGTGCCCTTGGTTTTGCAATCTGTATCTGATACTCATACTTCCCACGAGGGTTGTGTGAGCCGCATCTTATCTGTTCTGTTCCAAACCCTTCTTTCTTCCAGGAATGCATGTCTTGGTGGAAAACCTTCTTGCATTTTCAGTATGCTACTCAACTGGTCACTTCTGTCCTTTTGCCTCTGGGCAAAACCCCAAAACCAAGGAGAACTCAGTCTAAGAAAATTAGTTAGTTACAATTCATTCTTATATCGGGAAATAGCAAGGTGGTCTGCTAAACTCAAAGGTACCAATCTGACAGACTTCTAGTAGTTTGTCACAGATAAGATTTATTTGAAAACAGTGATATGGCTCATGGTAGAGATCCATGAAGGAGGGGTCCCAGTGGCCCTCTTCTTTCCTGCTTCAGGGTAAGCCAGTAGCTCAGAGAATGCACACTTGAATAATTGCAGACTTACCTCATTTTAAAAATGACCCACCCCCACACAAAATGGACAAGTCACAGATATAAATCTTAATTACTTGAAAGTACTTTGATTTCAAGGCACACACATCTTTCTATGTCCATCAATTAATTTTATATAGTTTTAATTATGGCTTCTAACCCCTGCAATTATAAGTCTAGATGTTTGTCAACAGATGCCAAGGAGAAGTGTGCGAGAGGCAGCAACTTTCACTCTGCTGAGCAAAGTCTACTTCACCCTCTCAAGTAAAGACCACTTGCCCTGAAAGAATTCCATGTTCAGTATCTTTAGTTCGGTCCCAACTCTTCCTCAGTTTCCCTTTAAAAAAGCCGGGAAATCTGAATCTTCTTAGTTGCCTCACAGGGACACAAAAATTGTTTTAGGTTTACAAGCTTTCTGAAGATTAAAAGAAAAAAAATGCTTTTTATGTAAGTGCTAACTATTGCCTTCAGAACTAACCTATATTTTATCAAATATAATGGAGTCAATTATTTAAAAAATGTAGACTAAAACTTGTCTACGGCTGACTAAAATGAAAGGAATTCAAATATAAACCTTTTAGGTGTGTGTGTTTTATAGAGCTCCTAAAACACATGCCATCTAAAATCACAATAGTAGAAATTTTCTGAAAGTTACTGCTGAACGTGAAAGTCACTTACATGGGAAGAATTTGTATTGCATTTGTGAAAGCAAAATTACAATAGCTGACAAAACATGAAAGTTTCATCATGGTGGATTAGAACGTTGCAAGGAACTCAAAGGAATTTATCGTTATTCAACATTTCAGCTAACATTCTTGTAACATCTCTTCTGGGAGTAGATTTGTCTCCTCACTCTGTAGGAAGCCCATACACATAAAAAAGGTTAGATTAGAGACACACAGTAAATAATATAACAAACAGTTCCTATCATGTTAGACTCCACTTGGTGCGGAGCAGGCAGCAAGCAAATATGCAACTTTCAGATCCCTGCCTGGCCAGCTGCTCTGTCACCCGAGCGGCAGGACAGCTCCCCAGTGTCTCACAAAGCACAGGCTCAGATGAGGCACGGCCTCTCGCTGTGACAGGGCACTGATGCAACTTTCTCCCGCATCAAACAGAAATAATGCTTGCAAATCTCCTCTGTCCTCTGAGCTGAGGATTTGACTTTAGGAAATGACATTAGGTGAAGGGTAAAAATGTTTTTTAAAAATATAGGATGAGTCCCTCCTTAGGTTTCTACTTGGGGAAGTCCTTTATATATCATTCATTCATTCATCCATTCATTTTTGCATACGTGGGAATTGGACCCAGGCCACTGGGCAATGACCTACACCCAAGACCTTCCTTTTATTTTGAGAGAAGTTCTCATTAAGTTTCCCCGGTTGGGCTCAAACTTGTGATCTGCTTGCCTCAGCCTCTAAGAGTGCTCTGATTACAGGTGTGAACCATCATGCCTGGTTCTCATTGTCCTTTTATAACCTTTGACCAGTTTTGAAAAAATATTTACTATATTAGGAAAGAGTTGAAACTTCTGATTTATTTGCTACTGACTAGTCATTTTTAATCTCTTTGTCTAATGGGATCTTGTTTTAGTTTGGGTTCCCCTGGAAATAATAATAATAAGTCAAGGTGTCAGTTACTTTCTCAAGGCTAGGACAAAATTACCAATGCCCACAAGTAAAAGGAGGAGAGATTTATTTTGCTCACAGTTTGTAGATGTTTCAGTCCATAGTTGGCTGGCTCCAAGGCAGGGTGGCATAGCAGAGGAGCATGGGGGAGAAGGCTTGCTCATGGAAAGGCAAGCAGAAGCAGAAAGAGATCAAGAGAAGAGAGGGACTTATACCCAGTGACCAGCTCCTTCAACCAGGCTTTACCTCTCAACATCATATTTAGCTACCAACCCACCAGTGGGCTAATCCACACTGATGAGAATCACGCCCACATGATCCAATCACTTCTTGAAACTCCTACCGATGTGTGCATGAGGCTCTGGAGGACATCTAGATATAAACCATAACACAAGGACTCCAGTGGGAGTAGTTTATTTGGGAGGCTGTCCCAGGACACATGGAGGGGGTGGGGTGCAAAGAGGGGCAAGGAAGAGAAAGCAGTCGGTAAAGGAAGCTCAACAAACAGTTACCACTATGGGCAACTGGAGTTCAACTGGGGAACTCTCAGAGTTACTACAAAACTGAGGCCTCAGTTTCCTCAACAGATGAGCAAAGGGAGGCAGTGTGACCCTAACTCCACCCATTACTGATTAAAGACAGTTGGAGAGGAGAGCTCTCACCCAAACAGGAAGAAAGCATTTTGAGGATAGTTTACACTTAATCATTATTATATTCTTAGTACTTGGTACCATTTTTGGCCCCACATAGGTTGCCAAGAAACATTTGTTATTTATACTTATACACACATATATAAATTAAACAGGTGTAGAAGATGGCATGCTCAAATTATTTGGGTATAGAAGTTTGAGGCAGAGCTGTCAGTTGAGAGGATGATCAGAGTTTTCTAAAACACTGAGATAGTCACATTTCAGAGCTGAGAGGTGGTTTGCCCTTCTATTGATAGAATGATTATAGGATTAGAAACTTGGTAAATAATTGGGGAAAAAAGAGAAAGAAAGCATTTAGTATCAGTTCTCCATCCTAAATTTTGGGAAGTGGGTTCCCAAGAGTTGGATTCTGTTTTTTTGTTTTTTTTTTTTTTTTTGGTGGGGGGTGATTAAAGAAAAGGAAAAGGACATGAACATAATGGGTTCTTCGGACTTGGAGGGACTCCCAACAAAGAGTTGAAATGCACAGAAAGTTCTGGGGTCCTCTGTTCCTTTCCAAAAACAAAGAAGATTGGGTGTTCTGAGGCCAATGAGACACCATACTTACTCCTTAAAACTTTAAATTACACCTGAAGTAGGTTAGCACAATGGTTTTCAAACCTAGAGTGTATGAGAATTTCCAGAGTTATTTTAAAAAGATTGCTAGGCCCTATTCCAGAGATTCCAGCTCACAAGGTTAGGGGAAGACCTGAGAGTCTACATTTCTAACAAGTTCCTAAGTGATCTGTTTTGACAACTCCAGGTTAGTAGATCAGAAGCCCAGAGTCAAGACAACCAAAGGATCCAAGGAGCTAAAAGGAGCAGAAGAACCCTGAGACTACCTCACTGGAGATGACCTGGGTTGACCTGCCGGCTTTTTTTTTTTTTTTTGCTTACTACAGGATGAATATTCCTAATTTGAAAATCTGAGATGAAAATTTTTTTGAAATTCAAAAGCTTCTGAGCACCAACATGACACCACAAATGGAAAATTCCATACCACGGAACACTGTTTCCTGCACAAAATTTTAAAAAATATTGCAGAAAGTAACCTTCGGGCTATATGTCTAAGGTAGATATGAACCAAATCTGTCTTCTGTATGGATTTATGTCCTATCCCCAAGATATCTCATTATGTACATGCAAACATTCCAAATACCAAAGTGTTCAAAATTCTAAACAATTGTGGTTTCAAGCATTTCAGAGAAGGGACGCTCAACTTGGACTTCTCAGATGACATTGGGCAATCATCTAACCTTTATGTGCCATGTCCTCATCTTTAAAATGAGATAAGGTGTGTATAAACATTCCCACATACCATCCTATAGATGAGCTAAATCTGAATTCACTGACTCATGTGAAAAGTGTGTGTTCCTGGGCATATCTACCCCATACAAACTGAATCAGAATATGTTAAGGTCATTCTGCTATTTGCCCAGCTTTGGGGACTCCTAGTATGCTATCCTTCTTTTTAAAGTCAAGCTCAGGAGCATAATTTAGCTTTCCCTGATGACTCAGGCTCATCTTAATGACATCAATTATTGTACAGGAGTTTCATGGCTGAGTCTTGTTGCTGTGTCTCACATCTGCAGCTCTGTCCTTCACCCTCTGGCATCCCAGCCCCCTCTTCTAATTTACACTGACTAATGTGCTGTGCTATGATCAATCACATTGCCGGCATTGTCAGGACTGCAGGTCAAATCTAGCCAGAAAGTTCTGCCTAGTGCCTGGGAAGAGCCTATGGAGACACTGGCGAAGGCACAGGGCTGTGGTTTTCTGTCATGTAGCTGTGTTGTTGGACCAGCGATGTTTTCAGAAGCCCTGCTCCATGAAACTAGGATTTGACTGCACTGACTTTTGCTTTCAAGTGTGGCAAAATCAGTGTAAACACCGGACACCCCCTTCAGCTCATCATCACAACTTCATACTTTTCCAGAGCTGATAAAAAAAAAAAAATAGTCAGGCCTCTCCTTAGGCATGCAGGATACAGTCAACATCTTAATCACAAGTACAAATAACATCATCACAAATCTATTTTCATCTTCTCACTCCTGGTTTCCATTAAAGATGTATTAAATTTAAAGATCATTTTTAATATTAATACAGCAAGATCCTTTAATATTAAAGTCTAATGATGGCAGTGTATGTGTTTTTCATCTGGAGATGGATTTCTAGACACTGAGGCTCATTTCCGGGGGATACCTTAATTTTTAGAGGCTTTAAAGTTCAAGGCTGTGAGGTCCTGCCCGTGCTCCAGCTTCTTCCACAAAGTGACAGCATTGACCTCAGCCACAGCAGAGTGAAGGGAGGTGCCCAGAGAATACATTTTAAACTATCTTTCCCGTGGTGGTTTTATATAATATTCAAGTGAAAAAAAAAATCTTCCTGAAACTCTAAAATCTGTAACAATATTTACTTTACATATGTTCTTTGTTCCCACAGTAACATTATATTCTTGGTAATTTTACAAGAGCAACTGCAGACCCCACCAAGCAATGATGACTGCGTCTTGTTTTTTGTTTTGTTTTGTTTTTTGCAATGTGCCGCTAATTATCACTCTCAGACAAAATGGCTCAGAAATAGACATCGGTCCCTAGGATGGGGGGAGAACAGAAATGGATTATGGAAATTACGTATTTGCCCTCTGGGGACCCCACCCCTTGATGAAAACTCTTGCCAATCAATCCACAGAGCAGAATCTGATTCCATTCTGGGGCAAACATTTGCCTGCTGTTGAAGCTCAAGGAAAGAAAGATGGCTCACATTCTGCTGCCAGAAAGGGAGGTGGAAGAAAACAGGGAGTTAAATCTAGGGGCAAATAAAGAAATATGTACATGTATATTTATGCGTTCTGTATTTCGGCTCTAATTGCTTCAAAGATTATTTATTTTTCTTCTTTCCTTTCATTTTTAAAAAATACCTTCTAGCTTCTTAACATGTTTTTCAAAGTCGAAGCTGGAAGGCATAATAAAAAGCAAGCAGGGATATGCTTTTTGAATAGAGTGAAATAATTAATGTAAGAATGCTTCCGTTTGGGCATTTTTTTTATGAAGTGAAATATATTATTTTTGCTTTTAAAATGGAGGTAATTTGTTACACAAAAGTGGTGTTTTCTTTAATCTGAAAATAATACTAATTATAACACTATTTGGGAGCTGGAGTTTGGAAGCCTAAAATTCCTTTTGTAGTTTGAAATTACTTAGCTGCCATAACTGAACTGGCTCTGCTCCTTCGATTTTGTCACTTCTTTTGGTATTGTCCTGTTCCTTTTCCTCTGGCCACTCTTCTCCCTGGGTTTCCCATGGAATGCTTTCTAACTCCCCAGGCTTTGGGCTACTGCTATTTATTCTCTTTAATTTAATTTATTCCCTTTAGCGTGAGGTGCTACACTCTAAGCTAGACACAAAACCGAACTGTTTAGCTAGAGATGGCTGTACAGTGGTAAAACAGACAATATATATTCTTTGTATAATTCCTGGCCAGGGAAGGGGTGGCTGATAGAGCAAAGCGAAGAGGGAAAAGGGAGCCTCTTGACTCTTCAGGGTGACATCTCCTCTCTTTTTCGCAGGGACAGGGGATTGACTTTCTGGATAGTTACCTGGGGGTAAAAGTATGGGCTGTATTTTGTTGTTAAATTGCTTCATGACCTTTACTTCAGAATCACAGGAAAGCACAGGACCAGGAATCAACCCAAGTCTTAGAGAAGCCTCCACACAGGCCAGGCTTCCATGTGGACTCGAGGTGTCCCCCGAGAGGACCTGATTTCTACTTTGTTCAAATGAGAAGCTTGTGACTTTCAGTTCTCACCTTCATGTGGTATCATTTTGAGGCTCGGATAAAAAGAACATACATGGATAGACTGCAAAAGTTCACAGATTAGAAAAGGATTTACAGCCATCTCCACTGCCCAGGACCAAAGTCTCCATAAGGCTTCTCGGTCTGAAGTCTTGTTTCCTGTCCCAGGTGGACTACCTAGTCCAAGGGCCCTCTTTCTTCCCTTCTGTCCTGTCCCCACGCGCCTTGTCAACCATAGCCCTTCTTGATTTTCCTGCAACATTACAAGCTTTTTCTGCCTTGTGACCTTCGAACTTGCTAATGTTACTTCCTAAAAGGTTCTGTCCCAGGAGTCTCTCTACGTTATCCTTTGGATGCTGGCCTCATGCCTAATTCTTCAGCTGGGTCTTCCCTGACTACTCTAACATAAAGTGATGGGACCTCTTCAGACCTTTTGGCTGATGGGTGTCTGCGGGTTCCTGCCCTTTGCATAATAGGATGTTGAAGCTGGTAGGATGTTCAACCTCTACCCACTAGATACCAGCAGTGCCTTTCCATGTGACTCAACCAAAAACGTCTCCAGACATTGCCCAGTGTTCAAATTAGCTTTGGATGGGAATCCTTGCATTAGAATAATAAGGACCCCTTCAGGCCTTCTGACGTCCTGACCCCTGTGCTTATCTTTGCCCTGCATGGTCAGTGCAAGGAGCCTGATATCAGAACCCCCCCAAAAGTGTAAATATTGAATGTGGGCCAAGTAGTTTGTGCTACTGGAACAGACACCTGTAGCTTTAGAAGTAGCTCTCCTCCTAGATGTCATCAGAGAGAAAAAAATTCTGAATGTTTCGCTTGGACCTAATTAGGGCTGTATTCCTGGGGAACTGCAGTGGGGTTCCAGCAGGAAAAGCATTAAAAGTGACCCATTACAACTGACATCTACTTGAGGTCACATGTCCAGTGAATTTCAAAAGACAGATGGCCACTGATGGGGCCTTCCTGGGAGACCTCGCAAAAATGTTCATCAGAGAAGGAGTCAGCAGTTAGTGTCCAGAGAGCACGCATTCTCAGTCCTCACAATGGGTCACTATCATGGGAGAACTTCAAACATCCTTCTCTCCTTCAATGCCCCGTTCCAATTCTGGAGCAGTCAGAACCATAGGCTGGCAAGCTGGATTAGGAGGAACAGAAGTTCAACACAGGCAAAGGAAGAGGCAAAGAGAAAGGAAGAAATCCTTTTTCACCTGCAGCCTTCCTTTCCACAGCATGAGCAATAAGAAGAAGCAGTAACTTTAAATCTATGATGTGACTGTTACCTGATTAGGGAGGCAAACTGGTGCACTGCAACTGTTTATACGGCCTAACAGTCATCAGAAAAGGTGGAAAACTATCTACTATCTAAACATTTACATGGTTAGTTAAATCTAAAGGAGGAGTAAGTTACAAAAATGAAGTTCTCTTGTAAGTAAATCCCACGAATGGTATTTGCTTGATCTTATTCCCCTCTAGGTTCAATGTCTTGCCCATAATAGATAGTAAGTATTTACATAACTATATACTTTACAAATACTTTGTCCAAACTTCAGCATATAGGTCAGTGAGCATTGCCTTCCCTGTGGCCACTGGGGAGAGAATTTTTCTGTGACGTTCAAGTCACTCAGAGACAGAATGATATGCAACTTCAAAATTCTTTGGAAATTCTCACTGATCACTCTCCTTTGGTTTGATTAGGTTATAAGCTTTTCTACTCAAGACCAGGGTATCACACTTCCCTTTTCTCCTTCTATCTAGCTGGTCATCCCTTGATCAGTCACTTCCAATTGGCAACTCTGACACAGTGCAGCAAGTTACACAGTTAAACCCAGCTTTGGTTCCCACCACGGCTCGTAAGGCAAAGCACTGTAATTATTAGGTCTTGCTCTAAACTGGCAGGATGTGACAGAGAATCTACGATCCGGGATAAGGCCAGTGTCAACTAACTGTGACATTCCATCAAATACAGCATCCTTAATGTCATGGAGAGTTACTCTCTGCATGGGTGATAAAGTAGGGGTACGCTGGCAGGCTCCTGCTTAACTGGACTCATTGGCCTTGGTACGCTCATGCCAATTCATTCTTTTATAACAGATTGGCTCACATTGAAAATGAGGATTCAATTTGAGATTTTATTGGTAACCTTTAAGGTCCTTGGAGGTATTGTTGGCTCGTCAGCCGACAGGCGCTAACTGCAGTTTATGCTCCCATTTGTAGGTATCTATCAACCATGATTTTACACTGACACGTCCACATCCGTCTCCTGCTCCTTTCCAGAAATGCGTAGCATAAAAATTACTTATTGTCCTGCTTGAATAAAATTTGGACACTGCTATCCCCTACTTGCTCTACTTTGTAGTGGAGTTCTTTTTTGGATCTCAACCTATCTGACTTTCTTTTTTATGCTCTCTGGACATATTTCCCATTTCTTACTGTGACTTGAATCTGAACAGAAGCAGAGCAAGGTCTTATGAAGGGTGACTTAGAATACTACTCCCAAGCCAATCATGGAGATAGCTGCCAAATTTCCTTTGCAGCATTAAAATCCATCAGTTCTGAGGTCCTTTGACTTGGTTAAAATAAATACTTTCTACAAGTTTGAAATGAATCGCATGAGAGAAGCATAAAAAATAGGTTGCAGTTGATGTGAAGGAACATCATGAGCTACTGAACATTGGACATGACCAGTCTGTACCTAGAATTGAAGCATTTATTTTAGACTAGAATGGTTTTCAGTTTAATAGGCAACAATGGCACCAGGGCACCGCAGAAAATACGACAATTATTCCAGTCGTATTCAGAAACTCTGTAAAGCTAAATTGGATGACACATGCAAAGCATACTCAGCTTTTTGATGGAATGTTTTCTTTTTCCTTTTAAAGTACTGTAATGGGTACATAAGGTTCATTGGATTATTTCATTTTGTTTTATTTATACTCTTTTTAAGGCAAGTGAATGGGCAAGGAATAAGTACACTTTCCTATAAATGAGTGAACTCATAAATAATGGTTCCAGTTATGTAAAAACCTCTTCTAGTTAAGAGATATTTTTCTAAATAAATGGAAATATTTCAGCTTTCCACACATACAGACCAGATTTCTTAAGGCTTGGGCTGTTATCCAGGATAGCCTCAGGTATGCAAAGAGGCCCATTGTATTCCATATTGACAAAAAGCTTACTAAAGCAAAGATACAAGAGCAATGGCATGTAGCCAGCTTTACTGGCAACTCCCTGGCTTATTTCTGTTCCTCCCTTGGACACCAACCACTTCTCTGCCTTTCGTTTGTGTAAAGAACAAATCAACTTGCTTCTATTAGGATTTAAAAATATTTCTTAGTATCGTTTACCATAATAAACAGTACCAGTGACTACAGAACCCCACCATGCTCAGACTCTAGCTCGCCACTCTTGGGACATCCAAGAAGTTTCAGCACATGAAATGTGAGAAACAGCATAACAATGCACAGGTGAGTTCTATACTGTTATTACCTTTGATGAATCTTTCTAATGATCATACTTCTAATAAGTGGGGAAAAAACAGTGTTCACTACTCAGCATAAGCCATACAAAGAAAATCATTTTGAGCAGCACAACTCGTGGGAAGTTCTTGATCAACCCATACCAGTGCAGAAGATACTTGTTGGAGGACATCTCTAACAATATTATGGAATGTGTCACATAGCTCTCATTTCTTTCCCCAGATCCTCTTTCCAAAGGACTCATTTGCTCTGGGAGTTGGATCTCCTGTCTTCCTGCTCTGCTTAGTCAAAGCAAGAATGAAGTCATGCCTCATTTCCGGGTTCTCTCCCTGGGTGTTACCTTGTCCTGACAACATACTTCCTTAGAAGTTAAGTACTTCTTTCAAAGTACTTATTTTCAAAGTACTTAATTTTCTGTGCTGAACTGAACAGAATTCTCCCCTACTATATTTGCTTACTTGTTTTTGTTGTTGTTGGTGTTGTTGTCTTTTTTGGTATTGGGGATCGAACTGGGGACCTCGCGCCTGCGAGGCAGGCAGTGGAACCACTGAGCTAAATCCCTGGCCCACACCTGCTATATTCTGGTAATCACCTTTTATTCAGGCTTAGAGTGCTACTAACTCAGATCCAGGTTTGATATTCACACATCTTTGAGAATTCCCTTTGCAGACAAACTTTCACTAAATTACCCTATTTTGAGTGTTCCATCTGTTTCCTAGTTTTGCAGATAAATTAGGCAATAGTATTTTGAACAATAGAAAATTCTATTAAAGAAATCAGGAACATTGTGTTTAGAAATGAGCCTAATTGAAGGGTGACTAGTGGATGAAGAGTGAGGAATAACATCCAAATTACAACTTAATCATTAGATCAAAGGGAAAAAAATGCTAAATTACAATAAACACCTTCAAATATTCAAGTAGCATTTATATGGAGAATAATTAAATGAATGTGCTTTTTATAGAGGGCAGTATTTACAGCATACTGATGGAAGTCAGGGTGATAGATTTTGATTCACCATAAGAAAGCATCGTCATCTGTTTGGAAAGGAAACAGTCTGCCTCCTCACATAATGAGTATTTTACTATAAACCTATTCAAGTCACAATAGAAGGATTTCCTTTGGAGAGGGAATATAATAAATTTCTGCCCTGGGACAGATACTGAACTGCCTACCTTTAAGATTTCTCCCAACTCTAAGATTCAGTATTGCCGTCATCTCCTCAATGTAGCCAAAACCAAAACCAAAACCAAAACAAAACCAAGACAATTTATGGCCCAATTTAAGGCCACACTGAAATAAATGGAAACCACAAATTGTGGTGAAAGCTAAAAGTAACTGTAGTCTTTTTTGAAAGGTTGTTTGAACATCATTAAAAGTGGTGGTTTATAGCTAGATGTCCCCTAAGAACCTCATGCACTCATAGGTGAAGCTTGTGGAAAGTGACTGGATTATGGGAGCTTAGAGCTGACTTGATTTTAGGAGTTAGCATAGAGTGGGAAGAGGTGCATCTCCGAGGGTATGGGTTACAAAGATTAATCCACTTTCTGGCTCCTCCCTTCAGGCTTTCTGATTCCCCACTATCATGACATGTACAAACCTGAGTGACTTCCCCACTGGCCGTGTCTCTCTGCCATGCAGTCCCTCCTTGGAGCTGGCAACTATGGTCCTGTAACCATGAGCCAGAAAAAAACCTGTCTTCCTTTACTTTGTGGGTATTGGGTATTATGTCTTAGCAATGAGGAAAGTAACTAAGACACCGAGTTATCTAAAAAGACTTCTTCAAAGGCTCTTTCTTCCATTTCATTAGTTTCTTCCCTCTTTCAAACCTGTTCCCGTTAATACAATAAGCCCAAAATGCCAACATCTTAAAGCCAAATCTTAAAGATGACAGAAGCACAAAGTGGTGGAGAGTTGCTACTTGGGAAAAAGTGTTCTGTCAATCTGAGACACTCTTGTTGTCTATTCTCAGCTCTTTCCATCAATATCATCCCAGCTACCACAGCTATTCACATGCTACCTACTAAGATCTCCTACTTGTCCATCCTAAATTTGGTCTCATATTTTTTTCTTTCTCTACTGAGATAATTTCATATAACTTCTAGATTTTTCTCTCCTGTAACACCCTTAGTTACAAAATAAGGAAGGAAATAGGGGTGGAAAGTGCTGTTTTGGCAATAGGTGGAAAGGAAGAAAGAAGGCAGTGGTTTTGTTTACAGGGGAAGGGAAGTTTGAGTTCTCAGGAGCTTTCTCCATCACATTATCACCTCAAGCAATAAGAAATCAGTACAAACATGGTGCTGTTAATATGTTGTCCTCATGTAAGAATTAGCTAAGGCATAGTTTTGAACACAAGGAAACTATTGATAGACCTGGAATTTGAAGCTGATAATTACACAGATTAAGCTCAACTATCTCGATTGTACTACAATGGCGTACTTTCATGCACTTAGGATTTTTTCTACTATATTCTACCATCTTATTTACTGCTCATCACCTGCCACTTTGGGCAAGTTACCCAAGTTTTCCTGTCTCTATTTCTGCATAAAAATAATGGTGACAATAACAAGAGTATCTTTTTCATAAAAGATTATGAGAAGTTTAAACAACGCATCTCTACATAGTTGGCACAGTGTGTGTGTGGGACATTGTAAAGGGCCCTTCCAGGATTGCCATTACAATTATAATTTTTATTACAGTATGTTACTAAAGTTATAAAATCTATATTACATAGATGTAACGTTTCAGTTGAAATTATGAGAAAAGCAAAGTAAACATAAAAGTTTTTATTATGTGTATGGTGCTGGCTCAGTGGACATCACACCAATTTTTCTTTCTAAATTATATTTTCCAGTCTCTTTTGCAGTTTGCTGTGGCTTACATCTGAGATCTATCTAATAGAAATGGGTAGAAAATAATATATAGTACATCTTGGACTGTCTCATAAATAAGTTCTCGTGCCCAGCTCTGCACAATGGTTATCCTTTTGTCATACAGTAAGGCTGTAATGGCAACCTCAGGAGCTACATGTTAAAGATCATAGAGGTACAATGTGGTAGTGAGTCACTGTTTCAGAAAAAGTGTCTTGTCAATCTGAGATGCTCTGGACTTCATATGAGCATGAAATAGACTTCTACTCATGCTCATTTACTTTCTAGTTTATTTGCTGTAACAATTAGAGTTCCCTAGCTAATACTATAACATACTGACAATACTGATTAGTCTTTCTGATACAATCTCTTTGTAAAACCTCTCACCAAAATAATTTTATTCTTTGGCATTAAAATAAAATCTTCCAGGCCTAAATATTTGGAATAAAAATTCTTTGGCATTATTTAATTGGGGCATTTTTGTTTTTGATAATATATTTTTCCAACACCTTAGTGCTTCTTGAATTTTTTCAATGCTTCCTGTCATTTATTCTAGTGTTTTTTTTTTTTAATTTTAAAGTGTTTTGACCCTTTGCTTCATTGGTATTTCAACACGTCACTTCTACCAAACCTATAGGTAATCTTTTTCTTGCATAAATACTTACAGATGTATCTGTGTTTGGTGAATAATACAGTGTGGGAGGTATGAAATACATTTGTGTACTAGTAATGGGGAAGAGGGCAGAAGTAGAAAACAATCATTGAAATTTTGCTACAAAGTCTGTGTAAATTCAATAGGGAGTGTTAATGGAAACTATTTTGGTATTGTGTAGGTAGAGAAATCAGATCTTGATAAAATTTGTCTTTTTTCATTTAGCCTTGATGGCATTTTATGTATTTAGCTTCTCTGTCCCATGTCTTTTTGGCCAGAATCTCAGAAAGAATATATAATCAAATTAGTAGAATAATGATGTAACTATCTATGGAAATATACCTGCTCTACAAATTATGGCGATAATTGGGAATTATGCCATTCCTTGGGAATGTGGAGGAAACGCTTCTTGCATTGGAACACGGCCTTTAATTGTTGAATAGTGAGGGAGGGAGAGAGAGAGAGAGAGAGAGAGACAGAGACAGAGAGTGGTAGGGAGGAGGTGGTACTGGACTAGCGAGTGTGTAATTTTAGTGGTGAATGTAGACTTCCACATTACATGACAATAACAATATCATCACCATCATCAACAGTAACAATATTTCCATAGCATATTAGAATTTGAAAAATATTTCAAGTTAGCTTACTTAGTAGTAACCTGTGCACAATTTTATGATCATAACCGTGGTCATTGGTTATACTGTTTTCTTCTATGTTAATATAATTCTGATTTGGGGGATAGGCAGGCAGTGAGTACTGACCCTTTAAAATCAAGGTATCTATCCTGGCCTCATAGGCTAACTCACAAACACTCCAGTCCCAGGACTGTAATTCTGTTTTCCTTGTTATTGCCCTAGGGACAGGCTCAAGTTCTGTGTTTGACCAATAAAATAAAACAAAACAAGAAGTATGCTAGTTGATGTCTAAGAGGAACTATTAATAAAAGTCCAATCAAATCACAGACAATCCAAAGTTTTGATTAAACTGTGGAACACTGAAAGAATAGTAGAAAAAAGTAACTTCCTAAGTGCCGGGAGGTAGCCTGGGCCCCGATCCAGCACGGGAAGGAGAGACACGCCTGCTGCCGACCCAGCTGCCATCGCTCCAGTGCCAGGAAGGTAGCCGTGCGGGCACCCCTGAACCCCCATAAGCCCCCCCAAACTCTCAGACCTCCTGACTGTGCCAGTCTTCGGACCCACTCTGCAGAGGCAGAGGTGGTCATCAAGGGTATTTTTCTGAGTTCCCAACTTTTATCATCTAAAGAAAGGGCGTGGGAAACCTGTAATAGAACGTTGTGGAGTTCAACCATTCAGAGGGTGGGGGAACTCAATCTGGGCCTTGCAGCCCGAGGTCCGTCAGCATCATGGGGTTCAGCCATCAGCTAACTGAGATCAGAGGTCTTGCATCCTCACTCTGTCTGAGCCATTAAATGGTAAATACACTATATTGAAATTTTGTTCACTGCAGACATGTTCTGGACTGATTCTTGATTTCAATTTAATTCAAGTGATTTAAGGTTGATAGACTAGTGACTACCACCGGTGGTCAAAGTTGTGCCTGATCTTAATGTGTTGCTGATTGTATCAGTTGGGATAATGCATTGCGGTTGATTTGATGAGCTGTTTTCTCTGATGTTGTGAAGATGAGAATGTCTGTGGGTCATTAGAGACACAGAAGCTGGGGCGTGTGGGTCGTTAGAGACCCAGAAGCTAGGGCGCAACTATATCAGGAAGATTTGGGTGATAACCAAGAGATTAAACCAAGGACAGTCAGACAACAAAAAATAAAAATGAGAAAACACTTAAGCAAGACACAAAGACAGACTTCCAGTTCACCGATGGCAAACAGTAGGGCAAATGAGGATGAAAAGGCCAATAGTGAACCACCAGGACACCCTGAACTCAAAGCACAGGAAGTAACAAAACAGATCAATCAGGCTCTAGAAAAATTCAAAGCAGAAATAATTTCCCAGATAACCATAGAGATAGTGAGCAAAATGGAAGTCATGATTCGAGACTCTAGAGCAGAAACTGACAAAAAAATAGATGAGCTCAGGACCATGATAGAAGCTATGAAGGGCCAGCATAAGAAATAAATGGAAAAAATAAACGCCCAACATATGAAAGAAAGGGAATCCATAAAACAGATTCAAACAGATATCCAGGAGATTAAACACTCTATTGAAAGTGTACACAACAGTTCAGGCTCTAGAAAAATTCAAAGCAGAAATAATTTCCCAGATAACCATAGAGATAGTGAGCAAAATGGAAGTCGTGATTCGAGACTCTAGAGCAGAAATTGACAAAAAAATAGATGAGCTCAGGACCATGATAGAGGCCACAAAGGCCCAGCATAAGAAAGAAATGGAAAAAATAAATGCCCAACATAGGAAAGAAATGGAATCCATAAAACAGATTCAAACAGATATCCAGGAGATTAAACACTCCATAGAAAGTGTATGCAACAGAATAAAAGAATGCAAAGACAGACTATCAGATATAGAAGATAAGATTGCAGTCA
>NW_022900940.1:4695427-4708488 GCF_012274545.1 Fukomys damarensis | reverse complement strand
TAAAAGAGAACAACCTTCAACCTAGACTGATGTATCCAGCAAAACTCTCTTTCAAAATGGATGGGGAAATAAGACACTTCCACGACAAAGAACACCTGAGAAACTACATGAATACCAAACCAGCACTACAAGGAATTCTAAACAGCATCCTAGAAAAAGACTATGAAGGCAACAACACCATGGGGTCCAACAGAGCAAATCAAATAGGCAAGGCAAGAAATTAAAAGGAGAAGGTGAAAAAGTAAAAAGAGTCAACAAAAGGCCAATAACATGTCAATAATAAGTCAGTACATATCAGTTATAACCAGCAATGTCAATGGCCTCAACTCACCAATCAAGAGAAATAGACTGGCAAAATGGAATAAGAAGCAAAATCCAACAATATGTTGTATACAAGAAACACACCTAGTGCAAAAAGAAGCCCATAGACTGAAAGTGAAAAGATAGAAAACAATTCTCCATGTGACAGGAGCCCAGAAAAAAACAGGGGTAGCAATCTTATTTGCAGACAAAGTAAATTTCAAACCAAAACTGAATCTAGTATTATTGATGTAGGACGGTACTGTATCATACCTCTATGAATGTAAAATATCTTGTACCTGCTTTATGATACATAGTAGGGACTGTGCTTTATCAGAGCTACATTTAATGATATTACTCTAGAATGTTCTCTTTCCAGATGATGATTAAGATGCTAATAAAAAAATGCTCCCAGGTACCACAACAGCAACAGAACTTTGCTGTTTCCTGGATATTATTCTTTTCTTTGTTTTTTTTTTGTTTATTTTGTTTTTAATGGAATGTGCTGAATGTCTATAATTTTGTTCAGATGACTGCAGAACCTGCAAAAGCTGTTGCTGCTATCGATGCATAACATACTATTATTAGTCTTTTTGTATAAATATAAATATATATACACACATATATATATATAAATTGAATTTTGGGAAACTTTAACGGTGCTGCCAACTTTGGAAAAAGTCATCCCAATTTACTGTGTTGAGTTGGCATTGTACAGAAATGGACAGCCATATTAGTCTAGAAATGTTAATTTATTTTTATTTTTTATTTTTTTTCCATATGTACAGGGGTAACACACTGTATTAAATATGTAAGGTCATATCTATGTGGGTTGGATTACAGAAACTAATAAAGTATTCTCTAAATAATGAAAAAAAGAATAAGATAAGACTATAAGAGCAATAAACAATTTAAATATGTTCAGGAACCATTTTCATCTCCAGAATTAAGGATTATTTTAATGCTACATCATTGCCTTTTCTCTTTTACTTTCCTTTTTAGTTTTATTTTAGGATTCCCTATTTTTAATGTTCATACAGAGATTTCTTTAACTGAAATACCGAATAGTTTCTCTGGTGTGAAAAACTATAATAGTACACAGGATCCTAATAAGATAATTAATAATGTGAAATAGGAAGTAAAGGGCTAAAGGTGTAGGGAAAGTGGGAAAGGTGGGGGAAAGGTAATAAGGGAGAGGAAAAAAATATGAGAAACTGAAAAAATGGAAATACAGTGTTTGTAAATGGGGAGGTGAGGAGGGGGTGAAGGGAGGGCAGGGACAAGGGGAAAAAATGAGAATCAAGACCTATTATGTAAAAGTACAGAATCCCAATGATGAATGTAACTGTATTGTATAACTAGATTGTACCAATAAACTCAATTAAAAAAAAGTAACTTCCTGAAATATAAGGAAAATAAGCACCGTCTTGATTACTAGTACTTGAGAATTCTAACTAATACAATGACACAAGAAGGTATAATTATCTACATTTTAAATGCAAGAAGGCTAAGAATCGGAGTGGCTAAGAAACTTGTTAATTCAAGCCAAGACTTGTACCTTAAAATATAGACATCTCACCCTCCTACACATATAAATTATCAATGCTAGAGATAATATTTTATAAATTTTATTTTATATCCAGGATGTGAATACAATACAGACCTTATAACTGATTGCTCAATTCACATAATACATACATACATACATAAATGGAGTTCCTATCGTTTTCCTAAAGAGACTATGCCCAATCAAACACAAAAAGCACAGGCAACAAAAGCAAAAATATATGAAAGATATTATTGGAAAATAAAGGACTTCTAAAGGGCAAAGGAAACAATTGACAAAATACAAAGGCAGTCTATAGATTGAAAGAAAATAGCTTCAAATAATACAGCTGATCAGGGGTGTGATGGGTGTAATACTCTATAATCTGAGAATTGTGAATTGTGTGTTATCTGGTGCATAAACCATGAAGATGGGTTCACACAACATTGTACTATCATCAAATGGAAGTGGGACATACGTGGCCCTTGCAGGCCCAGAAGACACAAGTGCATCACATGAAGAAGCAATCCAGATTTCTATGGTTCCCCAAACTGCCCCACAGCCTTCTCTCCCCTAACTTGAATTCCAGCCTCCTGGTGGAGCACATGAAGATCAACTGACAGAAAGATTTGGGCCTGGTTTATATTTTGTACAATCTTCAGGCAGCCTTGCAAGTGGCCAGCTAAAAGCTCTACAGTCCCTTTTTTAAACATTCTCAGAGATGGTTGGAAGGAAAATCTTTCATGTGTACAGACCTTTAGGAAGTACATCTGTTGTGCACTTTGCTTGGAAAGAGAAATGGCCAGACGTGCAATTACACAACTACTCATGGGCTCTTCCCGATGGTTTGGCTAGATGTCAGAGACTTAGAAGGAACGAAATTGGAAAATTGGTGACAAGAAAATATGGGAGAGATGTATGTACATAGACTTCTCTGAGTGGGCAAAAGATTGGAAGGTATTTGTTTCCCACACGAGTGCTTACCAAAGGGTGACATGAGTATAGGAAGATTTTAATAAGCAAGTGGGCAGGAGGACTTTTTCAGTGGATACCAGTCAGCTTCCTTTCACATCCAATGCTGCCTTTGCCCAGTGGGCTCATAAAGAAAGTGGTCATGGTGACAAGTACAGAGGTTATGCATAAAGCAACATAGACTTCTATTCATCAAGGCTGAGTTGGCTATGGCCACCAGTGAGTGCCCATCTGGCAGCAGCAAAGATCAAGGCTGAGCTCCTGACAGGTTACATTCCCTCTGGTGATTAGCCAGCTACCTGCGAGCCAGTTTGTTACTTCACATCGCTTCCATCAGGAAAGGGGAGCATTTTGACCATCACTGGAATAGACACTTTGGATATGGATTTGCCTTCCCTGAACACAGTACTGCTGTGACAAGTATAACCTTTGAACATGCATAATACTTATCCACCATGATAGTATTCCACACAGCATTGATTCTGCAAAGAACTTGGTTGACAGTCAAAGAAATGTAACAATGGGCCATGCTCATTTAAGCCCTGGTCTAACCATGCACTCTGGCATCCTGGTGTGGAATTACCTTTTGAAGACTCAGGTATAGGACCAGCTTTTTGGGAATACCTTGCAAGGATGGGGCAAGTTTCTCTAGAAGTCTGTATAAGCTTTGAATCAGTGTCTTTTATTTTTACTGTTTCTACAAGGAGTAGAAATGGGAATGGTACCAATCACAATTACTTGTAGTCAACAACTAGCAAAATTTTCTACTCCTGTTCTTTTGAATTTGGCCTGAAACTTTGAGTTCTCAGGAAGCAGAAATGATTTCACTAGGAGACACAATGATTCCACTGACCTGAGTGTTAAGATTGCCATCCAGCCACTTGGGATTACTCATGCCACTGAGTCTACAGGCCAAGCAAGGAATTGTGGTGGTGGCTGGGATGACTGATCCAGAATACCAAAATGTATCTTAACTACTACCTGATAATGGAGGCATGGATGAATCCAGAACACTGGATATCCTTGAGGATGTTTCAAAATTACATGGTCTGGAATAAGGTCAATGGAAAATGGTAACAACCAAATCTGGGTTGGACCACTGATAGTCCTCATTGTTTAGGAATGAAATTTGGATCACTCCACTAGGCATATGACCACGCCCAACTGATATTCTTGCTGATGGCAAAGGAAATATAAAATAGGCAGTAGAATAAGATAGTTGTGAATACTAGCTATGACCAGCTGGCAAGTTATAGAAATGAAGACTATTATTGTCAAGAGTAGTTTCTCCATGTTTTGTTAAACATACATTTGTGCATATATAGACATATTATTTTTAAACTTTATTTTCTTTTTTCTCTTTTGTTTTTATCATGTAACAAGATATAGTTATTTCACATCAGTATTTAAGTATTGTGAATTCTACATTATCATATGTCTCCTATGGGTTCCCATGAGAAGGGTAAACACCACTTTAGGACTTTATCTTCTCTTCTCAGAAAGGCTTAGTGGCTTACTATATTGTCACATGTACACAGGAGAACTATACCATGTTAGGCAAACTTATGATCTTATTTCTGTTTTCACTGAGAGATCAATTCCATTTAATCTTCTAGGTCACGGTGCCACAAGTGTAGTATCTCTTGAGATCTGGAAAATAATTGGCCCAGAGGTTAAGTGATGGTGATCACAATGTAGCTACCTAAAGACCAATTCAACTGTGATCAAGTACGGTCTAAGGAGATGTATATGGATGCCACATTGAAGAGGAACAGACGTAATAATTAATTTGTAAGTCTGTTTGACTGGGCTAAGTAATGCCAAGATAACTGGTAAAATCTTTTTTGATGTGTCCGCAATGGTATTTCCGTAAGAGATGAGCATTTGAGTCAATAGATTGAAGAAAGAATATCCGTCCTTGTCAATGTGGTGAGCACTATCCAATCAGTAAGGGTAAGGGAAGAACAGAAAGACAGAGGAAGGGCAAATTCTTTCTCCTTCAGCAGGGGCATATACTTCTGCTCAGACATGAGAACTCCCTCCCAGCTCTTGGGCCTTTAGATTCCAGTATTTATACAGTGCCATTTGCTTGACCTCATCCCCATGTCTGGTTCTCAGGCCTTAGAGTTCTTAGACTGTCAGGTTCTTAGACTGAGTCACACCATTGGCATTCAAGAACTTCAGCTCTGGTCTCCTCAGAGTCCCTTAACCTCTAATTATATGAGCAATTCCCATAATAAATCTCCTCCATGTATCTAAATATATCCTATTGGCTCTTTTCTTCTAAACCCTGACTAATACAGGGGTTAATATTGGATAAATACACATAAAAGGAACTCAAACATTTCAACAACAGCAACAAAAAACCCAATTTAAAAATGGGCAAATGATTGGAAACATTTTTTCATGGAAGGCATATATTAGACCAACAAATTATATGAAATGATTCTGAATATCACAGGTCATGAGAAAACAAAATCAAAATCACAATAGCTATCATTCTCATACCTGTTAGGATGGCTGTTACAAAAGAAAAAAAATAAAGCTAGATGTGGTGGCGAATGCCTGTAATCTTGGCCCTCAAGAGACTGGAGCAAGAGGATCACAAATTTGAGCCCAGCCCAGGCAATTTAGCGAGATCCTGTCTCAAAAAATAAAAAGAGGGCCAGGGATTTAGCTCAGTGGTTCTGGTGCCTGCCTTGCAAACACAAGGGCCCGAGTTCAATCCCTGGTACCAAAAAACAACAAAAACAAACAAACAAACAAAAAAACACAAGAGGATATGGGGATGTAGCGAAAATGCTGAGTTCAAGCCCCAATAATTTTAAAAAAAGAAAGATAAAAGTTGGAGAGGATATGGAGAAAAGGGAACCCTTACATACTTGCATACAGTTGGTAGAATGTAAATCGCTACAACCAGTGTGGAAAAGTTTGAAGGCTCCTTAAAGAATAAAAATAGAATAATCCAAAGAAAATAAAATCATTATCTTAAAGAAACATCACACTCAATGTTCATTGCAGTGTATTGACAGTAATTAACATATGGAAATAACCTAACTTCCCCTCAACAGATGGATAAAGAACGTGTGACTCATGTATAAATAAGTACACACACACATGCACACTCAGTAAAATATTATTCAACCTTAAAAAGGAAATCCTACCATTGCAACAATGTAGCAGAAAATGGAAGACATTATGCTGTGTCAAATAAGCCAATCAGAGCAAGACAAACACCGCAAGAATTCACTTATATGTGAAATATACAAAAATGTTAGGAGAATATCACGGTGGTTACCAAGGGCTGGGATGTGGAAGAATGTGGAGATGTTTGTTAAAAGGTATAAACTTTCAATTATAAGATAAATAAGTTCTGGAAGCCTAATACATAGAATGATGACTACAGTAATAATATACTGCTTACTTGAAATTTGCTGAAAGAGTGTATGTGTAGATCTGAAATACTCTTCACAAACACATGTGCGTGGTAACTAAATTAAGTAATGGATATACTGTAGTAGTTAGCTTGATTGTATTAATCATTTTACTGTGTATACAAACATTGACATTGCCATATTGCTTGAATATGTGTAAGCTGTATTTTCAGTCCTTCCTCAGTAAAATTGGGAGGGGCTGGGAACATATGCAGGAAAGCAAAACAATTTATATATTTTCCAAAGGACAAGAATTTTTTATATAATAGTAGTTCATGACAGTAGAAATTTATTTTTATATACTCAACATTATTTTCTCTATTGAGAAGCTAAACATGGTTAACGTTTTCTGTGTCTTTTTCAGTACTTGCCCTTATAATTTTCTTTTAATGGCTACACTAGAAGTCTTAGACTCCTTCATGAATGCACATTAACTAGAAAAGTTTGTTGAATTTTTTAATATCATATTATCTTTTATATTGTGAATAAGGTATTAGAGTAGAAGTTATCTAACTTAAATCAGATAATTTCATACTAAACAAGATAAATTTTTTGTATGTGATGCTTTATAGTAAAACTCTCATGGTTTCAATTTCCTGCAACTCAAAACATTCCTTAGCTTTTAATATATTTCAAACTGTCTGTCAAGTTGAAAAGAATAAGAGAACTTTGGGCAGGGAAGGGGAAAGGGTTTGTTTCCACTTTGCAGCTGTGGAAAGCAAGACAGACAGAAGTCACTCACCACGAGTGCTGGACTTGGAGGGAATCACAGGTGAAACTATGAAGAATTGTGCGCTTCTCTTCCATGAGAGAACAAATTTTGAAGCGGCTAAAGAAATACGTGACTTTTCAGTGAAGAGGTGTCCTTATTTGAGACTTTTTAAATAAACATAATCTTTAATATGAGGTCACTGACATTTTCAAAAATGCAGCAGCCTAGATATTGTCAGTGGAATATATGTATACAGTCACATGTTGCTTAACAAGAGGGTCCCATTCTATGGACTGTGTCCTCAGGTGATTTTGTTGTTCCAACATCACGACATTTAATTACACAAATCTAGACAGGATACGTAAGTCTCAGAATGTGGCTTCTTTATACAATCAAGAGAGGCAGTGGAGCCAGGTATAATGGCAAATGCCTACAATCTCAGCACTATGGGAGACTGAGGCAGGAGGATTGCAAGTTCAAGCTCAGGTCGGGACACTTAGTGACTTAGTAAGGCTGTGTCTCAAACTAAAAAGGGGTGAGAGGTAGCTCAGTGTGACGTCAGTAAACATCAGACACGTGAGGTTGCAGCAGGTGTGACATGGTATGTTATTTTCCAATAAACCTTCTGTAAATAGTTGTATACTCTAATCTTTTGTAAGTAGTTGTATATCCTTAATAATAATAAGGCCTACAATATAGTAAATACATAAACCAGCAGCATAGTCATTCATTATCACTATCAATATTATATCCTGTACGTTTCTGTAGGTTGGGTGCTTTTCTATAACTTGCAGTACAATAGCCTGCTCACACTGTCATCACTGCATATGCATAAGTAATATGCTACAATATGAGGACATTGTGGTGCCCAGAGCATCTCTGGGCGGTAGCAGTTTTTTTAGCTCCGTTATAATTTCACGAGCCCATTGTCATAAGTGGGGTCCATTGTAACCAAAAGCTCACTATACAACACTTAGCTGAATAGTTTAGTTACTTAGTGCAACAGGAACCAATCATTGCTCTTACAGCACCTAGAAATATACTATGATTACTTTTGTTGCATCCTGCTTCCAATGTAAATAATCCCCATTATTTTCACTTACATCACTTTCTACAAACTTACACTTAACCTGAAATTTCTGAATCAAATCCATCATACCTATTAGATTATATTACATCTGAGCATTAGGAATGAACTATGGTTTCCATTAAGCACTGCCCAGGGCCCATTGTTATCCGTTCTCCTAAAGGGTCCTTTCCTCCAAACAGGACTCATATTTTCTGGGCTTGCAACAGTAATTGTCTAATTTGGCATTAAAAAATCTTGGAAAAGAAGATAATTCCTGTGAAGCTCAAGAAGAAAAAAAGTGCTACCCGAACAGCTGGAAAACATCACACTTCGTCTTTCATTGTGGCTATACAACGCCAAACACCCAGATGCTGCGAGAGCAGCCCAGACAATGCTCGGATGCCTCCAGACCCCAGGAGTTTGGTGGCTGCTAAACAAAGCAGCGTGACTGAGTGTCTTTTTTCCTTTTGCGTCTGGGTATTTTGACACTATCCAGATGTAGCCTTTATCATAACACGACCCAAAATGATGTGAGACACTGGCATGACGACCGAAGGAAGCTGCAACGTAGGAGGCAGGCTCCACTTAACCGTGATTCCTTTATGCTGCTTATCTGGATTGCTTACAAGATCTACACCATAAAAAGAAGTAAAAAAAAAATGGTTACATACTTTATGTAATGTGGAATGGCTAAATGAAGCTACTTATTATATGGTCCATCATATATAATTATCATTTTTTGTGGTGTGAACAATTAAAGTCTAAATAATTTCAGGAGTGCAATATATCATCGTTAACGGTAGTCAACATGACATAAAATCGATTTCCTGAACTTATTGCTCCTGTTTAACTAAAACTTTGTGTCCTTTGATCAGCCTCTCCACAATCCTCCCACCCCCAGGAATCTGGTAGCCACCATGTTACTCTTTGTTGCTTATGAGCTCAACAATTTTTTGTTTGTTTCTTACTCATACTGGAAATTGAACCCAATCCTATGTCTCTAACCCTTTTTTATTTTTCATTTTTATTTTGAGACAGGATCTGACCAACTGTCCAGGGTGAGCTCAAACTTGCCATCAACTTGCCTCAGTCTCCCATAGTGCCGGGGTTACAGATGTGTGCCACCATGCCTGGCATCTGAGTACAACATTTTTACATTCCTCATGCACATACGGTCACATAGCATTTGTCTTTCTGTGCCTGGCTGAGACTGCCTAACATAATATCATCCAGTTTTAAAATAGTAGGATTTCCTTTTAAGACTCAATAATATTCTACTGTGGAAATATAACTGATTTGATCAGTGCACCCATCTGTTAATGGGTATTTATGTTGGTTTCATATCTTGGCTATTTTGAATAATGCTGCAACAAGTATGTGAGTATTATCTTCCTCAAGACATTGATTTCAGAATCTTTGAATATACACCTAGTATTACGCTAGCCAGGTAACACGGTGGTTAGAAATTCTGAGGACCCTCTGTCCTGCTTTTCAATATCTGCACTAATTTGTGTTCCCTTCAATGGTGTACAATGGCTTCCCTTTTCTCTACATCTCGGCTAGCACTTATCTTTCATCCTTTTGCTAACAGCCATTCTAATATGTGTGAGGTGATATCTCCTTGAAGTTTTAATTTGCATTTTCCTCATGATTAGTGGTGCTGAGCATATTTTCATACACCTGCCCACCATTAGTTTGTCTTCTTTACAGTAATATATTCAGATACTTTTTGCCATTTTAAATCATGTTATTTGTTTTCTTGCTATGGAGTTGTGTTTCTTGTATATATTAGATATGAACCTTTTATTTACAGTATGGTTTGCAAATATTTTCTCCCATTCTTTAAGTTGTCTCCTCTCTCTATTGATTGTATTCTTCGCTGTGCAAGTTTTTCTTTTATTTTGGTACTGGGGATTGGACTTGGGTCCTTGCGCTTGCAAGGCAGGCCACCGAACCGCTGAGCTAAATCCCCAGCCCTGTGCAAGTTTTTAGTTTGATCAAAAATAATTATTACGGAATAAAAACATTCATTCTAGGATACTTTTACAAGGAAAACTTGTCTTGAAATTTTTGACTAAAAACAAGAAACTTAGAGTTCATAATTTGTTGAAGAACTAGCAAACTAAAATGCTGTCTTTTGTTTCATTTATTCATACCCCAAAGCTCTGACTGTCAGCATGTAGACACAGACTGAATAAAATATATTATATGTACAATCATAATGTATTTTGCACATACTGTTAGCCAAAGCTTCCAACAGTAAAAAACACAATTTAAAAAACAATTGAGCTTTGTCAAAAGACTGTCCCTTTTTTCAAAACATCCTCACACAGTGGTGACCCCGCCTTGTGCCTAGTCTTGATGACATTAAAGGAAAAACTGTTCGGGTTACACAGAAAGCAGCAAGGACAAGACCACAAGAAATGATCTTCAAACAGTATTTTCTAGTGTCAAAAGTGTAGTTTTATCATTTCAAATGGAATTAGGTTCTGCCCCTACTTCTTGGGCCATTGGCCTTTAAACATCCACACTGGTCTACTTCTGTTCAGACCACTGAATACTCAGGAGAAGCCGATTTTATTGTCTCTCTAGCCAGTGATGTACCTAGATGATGGTCAAAGAGGACTTTAGCTTCCAGTAATCTTAACCCTTTTATGAGTGTAAATTGATCACTTAACATTTTTTAAAAAGTCCATTTGGTATCTGACCTGCTAACCTTCATATGACGCCATGACATCTTAAAATCAGAGAAACTATTAGAAAAATTATGCCTTAAATATGGGCCTTTGTATTTTTTTTACCACATTCTCTTCTCTCGTGGTTATTACCTAATAATTTTTGACACTGGTGATTAAGAACAAAGTTTTACATTTTATGATTCTCTTTCAAACACACAATTGCTAACATATATATCAAGGCAAAAATTAAACATTCTTAAAGAGTCTGTAATTATATTTATACATTAAAATGTCAACTAGGTAAAATGAATAACTTCAAACAATATTTTAAACTAATTGTTTTAAAGCAAAACAATTAATCAGTGTTTTATCATCACTCCTAAATAATCTCATGGCTTAAAAAATAAAGACACTGATGTCCTTTTTCTATTAGTTTGAGAGATTACTGTGAATAAGAAAAATTAGTTAATTATTTGATATTTTCATAACCATACCATATCTTTCTGATTAGAAACAACCACTTATCCTCCACCATTTGATTACTAAAATATTTGTAGTACTACATTGATTTCTGAATTTCCAGTATTTAAGGCTTTTTGGAGACTACCTTAGTGTTAAAGACTTCACGTCTATAAAACCTTCACTTCTGATAGTTTTATATGTTGTTAGTTCATTGGGGTTTAATTCTGAAACAAAAACTTGGTATCTTGTATAGGCAGGAGCCTTCTTTTGGTCATAATAGGTATTCTTGGGGCAAAGTTTATCTTCTAGTACCTCCTGCATTCACCTGCTATGCTTTCTTCCCTTTTTAAAAGATAATTTTTTTAAAAAAAAAAAAGGATAAATAACATCCACAGGTTCCAAGTGTCTTCATTTGTGCTACATACATTGTTGGCTGTGCACATTTGACACTCTGAGAAAAGTACCTAGTAAAGCCATACCAAGATGCAAATGGATAATGGTTAATGCTGAAAGTTGCCATTTGCCCCTTTGACAAATCAGGAAGCTTAGAACTGGGGACACTGCAGCGTCAGGAAATGGGAGGCATGGCCTTTACTCAACAGGCAAGTGTACACCTATTATGTTCTTGTCAAATGGAAGATAAAACAAAAGCTTAAGGCATCACCTGTATTTCAAGGATCTTACAGTTTAGTTACACCAATGAAATGTAAACAAAAGGATGTTTTATCCTTCTTTGCAAGTCTTTTTTTATCTTTCCAGTGTCTGTAGGCTTTCAAATTGTGAACTCCGTAAGGCTACTGGCTACCTTTTATTTCTTAATAAATATGCTTGTATTTATTATATTTATATAAATAAATATGTTGCAATAGGCTTTAAGTAAGTGCATTTATTTTCAATAAATGGAAACATAAATGTCTTGATTAACTATCCGAACACTTTATTCTTCTGGATGTTACATACTGGATGCAATCACTGAAGCTGGATAAGACAGAAAGCAGAGAAGGAGCTCAAGTGTAAGGATGGGTAACAACCCCCAGAAAAGGGTCAGGAAGAAGAGGGAAGTTAGCGAAGGAGGCTGAGAAGTCAGGAGTTCCCTCAGAGCTGCTGAGCGGCATAAGTCCGATTTTGAAAGACACTTTTAACCCTGTTACCAAAGGGTTTGCAAGCACTTTTTTTTTTTTTTGAGAAGTAAATCCTTCTAAAGAGTGGTGATGGGGAGAGTGCAGTCATTCAAGGGGGATGAATAAGAAAACATAGGGTACTTCCTCTGAGCTTCGATTTTTACATAAAAGCTACTTCCTTAACAATATTGGCCCTTATATTTGGGAAATGATTAGTAATTTAATGTTTTAATTATGTAGGGCTAAGCACTAAGGTTTTCTGCTTCTTAGTTCTGATGCTGGTGATTTAGAAAATTAGATCTCCAGATAATAAAATTTGATAGAATTATTCAATTATATACCATATCCATAAATAAAAACAAGCTATTGATATTTTGGAACCACTCTTAGCTTAAACAATATTCAATTTTCTGGTGTTTTAAAAGTCACTTATTATTACCACCTACAGGGAACAAATATTCTTTTTTGCTCAATAATTTTATGTGATGAAGCCTATTTTGTCTAATTACAATAATTTATATTTTTTTGTAAACCTTATGGATACTAACAAATTATTCACGGATATATAGCCCTTAAAACGTAATCTTTGGTGCTTTTTTTTTTTTGGTACTGGGGATTGAACCTGGGTCCTTGCTCTTGCAAGGCAGGCCACCAAACTGCTGAGATAAATCCCTGGCCCCTTTGGTGCTTTTTTGAGAAGATGTTAAAAATTTTTTGTGAACACATTAAATCCTATAAAGTTTATGCATAGCTTTATATCCTCTCTC
>NW_022900940.1:4683268-4695379 GCF_012274545.1 Fukomys damarensis | reverse complement strand
CTCTCTCTCTCTCTCTCTCTCTCTCTCTCTCTCTCTGGCCTTCAGGTTCAATATATGTATATGTGTATAAGTATATACCTACTCAATGTCTGTGCTACACTTTAGGACACTAAGGCTGAGAGAAAAAAATCACTGAAGATATGGATCATATATTGCTCTTCGATGGCAAAGCCTGCTTTCAACTCAACTTTGAGGTTCAACCTTAAACCTCAACCTTCCTAACCACAACCTATACACTGCCTACCTTGACCTTCTGAAGCTTACTGCAATCCAGTCAGGTGCAGCATAAACGTCCAGCAGTTTATCTGAAGTACAGTGAATTATAAATGCTCAGAAATGCATGGAGAATAAAATTATGTTTATTTGAAGAGAGGCTTAGTTGCATTACCTTTTAAATGATTATGATTTTAAGAATATGTACTGAGTACCAAAATAACAACTCTTCCCATTACTTACTAACAGTGCTATACTGGTACTATTATTCTCACTCCCAAAATGCAGTCATTCGTGCACAGTTGTGCTATGTCACTGCATAGATAACTGACAAATTCTCAGTGAATTAAAAATTCAAATCTTATTCATGAAAGCCTTTAGGGCTGGCAGGAATTAACCTTTGAGGAAATAAAGGATTTGGCCAGGTAGCTATCATTCTTCCCATCTCAACTCTTGTCTTTCCTCCCTCACTGGAGCAGGGACTGCTGGCTGCCTGCTCCCACTCCACAAATACTCTGCCTGTCTCCTTGGTGGACTTGTTTCTACCTACTTGAAATACCACATTTCCATGCCGCCCTGATAGTCTGTGTGGCCATGTGTCAAAACGTGGTCATCGACTTCCCCTTCCCCTTTGGACCTTTTCTTCCTATTTCACATTACCTGTTATACATTCTGACCCTTCTTTACACTTTGTAAGGGAAAGAAAAGAAGGGAAATGAATAAATATGAGAAAAGGAAAAATTGGAAACAAAGTCTTTGTACAAGGGAAGAGGTGGAGGGGTTGAAGGGAAGGGAGGGGAATGGGGGGAAAAATAAGAACCAAGATATATCATGTAAAGGAACAAATTCCCAATGATAAATGTCATCATACTACATACCTAAAATGTACCAATAAACTTAATAAAAAATGTGGTCACGGAGATACAAGTAGAAATGTCAGATAAGACATTCTACAAGGATTCTTAGACAGGAGAGGCTTGCTTGTTATCATGGTTTAAACATGAAGTCTCCTGCAAAGATTTGCGTATTGAGGGCTTGATTCCCTTCCCCCCATGTAACAAAGTTTAGAGGTGGGGCCTGGAGAGGTGAATGCATCATGAGGGCAATAAACTCATCAATGGATTAGTCAATTGATGACAGCTTCTACAAGTTAGGGTACAGTTGGAGGAAGTAGGTCACTAAGGCTATGCCTGTGAAGGGTACAGTCTCTTTCTGGCCCCTTCATCTCTGGCTCTTTCCCTGTTTGCTTCCCAGGTGCCACAAGGTAAGAAGTTTTGCTCCACCACGCTCTTCTGCCAGAATAGTCTACCTACCTCAGGCCCACAGCAGCGCAACCAGTGGACCATGGACTGAAACCTCTGGAACCATAAATCCAGCTCTTTCCTCTAAGTTGTTTTTCTTGGTTATTTGGTCACAGCAATGAAAAGATGATTAACACACTCATCTTCTCCTTTTCCTTTCTACTGATGAGAGCTCTGGTGTGAGAACTGGAGATCAAAAGCCATGATTTGCAAATACAAATAGAGGCCATCATAGGGACAGTGGTCTAACGAGGGGTCCCATATGATTGAGGGAAACTGCCGTTCTAGTCCATGACTATCAAGAAAAATAAACCTCTAGCTTGTTTATAATTATTTGAAATTTTGTTTTGTTTTGTTATATTTGGCTAGGAGCTAATCTTACCCGATGGTCTCAAACTATCTCTAACTCCTGGCTTAAAAAATAGCAAACATTAAGTAGTGCTATGGTTTATATCTAGTTGCCCCCTTCCTAAAGCGTCATGTGCCCATCGATGGAACTTCCGGGAGGTGACTGATCATAGTGTGATATGCATCAGTGGGTTAATCAATCCATTGATGAGTTTAAAGCTAAATGTGATGCTAGGTGAAGCCCGGTTAAAGCCTTCCACCATTCTTCATCTCCCTTTCTGACTCTGCTGCCGTGACATGAGCTGTTTCTCCTCCGCTGCACCCCTCTGTCGTGCTTCTCCACCGTGTAGCCAGGCAACTATGGACTGAAACCTCTACAAACTGTGACCCCAAATAAAATTTTCCTTCTTAGAGTTGTGGATGGCTTGTATTTTGTTTCATTGATAAAAAAATAACTAAAGTCTTCTATTTCCTTTCAACACAGTACAATTTTAATAACGTGGTCCAACTCTCTTTTATTCTAATTTGGGTTTCTTCCCAAGAGGTTCCTCTCCCTACACTTTTATGAGGAGGAAGAGCATGATAGATGCTTTCTTTGAAATGAAATAGAAGATGATGCGTGTGAAAAATTGCTGTGAAAATTATGTGACGGTACACAGAGTTTCTGGATAATTATTAATCCGTCTCTTTCCTACCCACTGATGCTTGAGAACATCTAACTTGATTTTTAAATCTTTTCAGCTTCTAGAAAGGAATAGAGTTAGATACACAACCTTGAGGCCAAATCTTTCATTTGTACCTCATGAAAAATTGTGACAAAATGCAGAAGAGGTCAGGTCTAATTATACACAATACCTAATGGGAACCAGAAGTCTTTTCTTTCTATCAGTTAGGGAGCTAACTTATCTGTGGTCAGTGTGCGCAGCCATTTCACTAGAAGGACACTTTATTAACCGACAAGATATGCACATGCCATGGAGCTGTAGGTAACAATTCACTCACGATGCATTGAACGATAATATAAACAAGATTTTGGCTACCTGTGATCCAGAATACGCAAATAGGTAAATATTACTTTGTGAATGGAAAAACAATGGTCTGATGACAAGAAGAAGAGAAGGAAAAAATTACTTATGTCAAAATGAACACCACCGTGATTCATAAGATGGCTTTTATATAATCGACATCATGGCTCTAATGAAGACACCTAGAATAAAATATCCCACTTTATCAGGGTAAAATGCAACTTTTTTTGCAAATTGTAGAGATAATTCCATTCTTAAAATTTCTTTAGTAAATTCTTTCGATTTTCACAGAATATTCCAAATTATTTTTAAAAGTAAGAGAGCAGAGGGAAAGAAAGAAAGGTTAGAAAGAAGGAGCCCAGGTAATGAGAGGTGAAAAATAACACAGACTATGATTTCTAAGAAGATATAAATAACAAAAGTGAGGGATGAATAAAAGGTAATGTGGTGTATATTCTGTACAAGAGCATATAACTGATTTCACCGAGATAGCTATTTGATTTACATATTTTTTGGTTTCTCTCACCTTTAAAACCAGCAACAGGGGTGGCAAGGACATGTTTACATCTTATTTTCATCACTCAGCCAATGCTGAAAGGTTCAGTTAAGAGAAGAGGAACAAAAGGCCTCCTCACCACATGCTAATTAAATGTAGGTGGGCAGGAAGAATGAAGTACAAGAGAAAATGTCTGTAAGAACAAACATAAGATTTTTCTCCATTACTTATCATTACTGCACTCATATTCTTTATGGAGCTAATGCTTGCAGGACTTATTGATTTACTATACTGGTAATTATACTATCATCGACCTGCATTTTCTTTCATGTGTAAATATTGAATTTGTTCAAAACCTGGTCCTGGCCATAGAACTGGAATGCCTGATCTAATGCAGGGGAAAGTGAAAGTCCTACTGTGTGTTGGGCTCAGTTGGTAACAGCAGATATAAAGAACCTATTTTGCCTCAATTCTCAGTTTTAAGAAGCTATCAAGCTACTTTGCAAATTAATCACATTTCAACCACTCTGTGACATAAAACAATATAAAGAGAATCTCATGCAGTATAAATAAAAACTGTGAGGGCTCAAAGGAAAGAGAGAAGAGCTAAGTGTGGTGTTACATGCTTGTAATCCCAGTGCTCAAAAGGCTGAGGCAGGAGGATCATGAGTTCCAGGTCAGGCTGGGTTACATAGCAAGTTCAAGGCCAGCCTCAACTACATAGTGAGATGGGAGAAAACTTGTTTTAAACAAACAGACAACAAACAACAGTGTGTATGTGGGGGGGCAGAGACTTGTGATCCATCAGAAATTTCGACAGCTTATAAAAAAAACTGACATTCAAGTTTGTACCTTGTCTATTACCTGTGCTCAGTACACCTCAGTTTCCTTCTCTATAATATGGAGATAATAACAGCATTTGGTTCATGTATCTGTTGCTGAAAGAGTAAATAAAACATT
This sequence comes from Fukomys damarensis, assembly GCF_012274545.1. Lineage (NCBI taxonomy): Eukaryota > Metazoa > Chordata > Mammalia > Rodentia > Bathyergidae > Fukomys > Fukomys damarensis. Next base: position 4,691,036 of record NW_022900940.1, on the reverse strand, counting down.
AGGTACTCAGAACAGTGCATAACAGGCACTGTATAAGTGTAAGCTACTAAATTTTTATAAGTATCACAATTACTAGTAGTAGTAAGCTTCAGCAAGTACTCAGAATTCTAAAAAAACCTGAGTTTCTCCTTTTGAGATAGTCAGTACATTAATAAGGAAATGACAAATAGAGTTGCAGAAAATTTAGGTATATTTTAAATGAAACACTAGAAATAAAGTTTTTTTAAATAGGGAAGGGAGGAAGGGGTGAAGGGAGGGCAGAGGTACGGGGAAAAAATGAGAACAAAGACCTGTCATGTAAAGGTACAAGATCCCAATGATGAATGTAGCTGTACTGTATACCTAAAATGTACCAACAAACTCAATGAGAAAAAAAAGAAAATGTAGGTATATTTTAAAAATTCATATATAAGTAATATTACAAAAAATTAGATTCCCACAAAGCAAATACAGGAATCTTATTTGACTCCCCCCCCAAAATTTCTTTAAATTATTGTCTAATACCACATCTTCAACTCGCCCCCCTCTTTTGGTATCTTCCCTCAGACCTTAAACCTATTTAAAATGTCTCTATTTGTGATTTCTATTTTTCTGCTCCATTTATACCATTTCCATTGAGTTCTTTCTCTACTTCACAAACAGTGCATTCTTGGACCTTCATCCAATAAACCTCATCTATGTTGATGGCTTCAGTTACCAATAACGTGTTTACAATTCTCAAATCTCTGTCACAACCATCATCCACATACCCAATGGGCAGCTGGAGTGACTGGTATATTGAGAAGTGAGTATTTTCTCCTCAGTCTTGTTATTTCTCTAATATATAGAAACCTCATATTCATTGGTAGTTACTTCCTAGTCCTCTATCCCTGACAATAGCTAATGTATCTATCTATCTATCTATCTATCTATCTATCTATCTATCTATTTATCTATCTATATATATATATTGTGTGTGTGTGTGTGTGTGTGTGTGTGTGTGTGTGTGTGTGTGTGTGTGGTATGCTACATAAGGCATAGTCTGATCAGGGCTTTGTCTCTGACCAGAAACAAGTTCAGTAACATGCTCCATATAATAGCTCTGTGATGAAGAATTAAAGTCCCAGGAGACAGTTTCTGTAAGGTCTACAATGTCCATTTCTATGTAGCCAGGTTGTGAGTGGAAGTATCTCACTTGTTTTATTAAAGAAAAGAAAAATTTGGATTTATTGTCCCTCAAGGAACATATGGTAAGGAATAAATAATCTTCCAAAAAGGAGGTTGTAATGCTTTTTGAAATGGGAAATAAATGCTAGACAATGCCTACAAATTATAAGGGTCCACAAAATGGGATTTCTCCCTCTATAAATCTAAGGAAAACTTGACTTTCAAGGCAACAACTTAGTTTAGTCCTCATCCTTCATCTACCCACCTGTGGAGTATTGCCTCCTAATCCATCTCTTCCAAATTTCTTTAAATGTGTTTTGTTTTCCACATAAATCTTTGAAAAACAAATATAGTCTAGATAACTGGAAATAGATATGCAAAATAATAAACCTGTGCCCTTTCCTCATACCATAGATAAAAATGAACACAAAATGGATCAGAGATCTAAATATAGAATCTAAAACTGTAAAACTTCTAGAAGAAAAGCAAAGAGTAAACTTTTGTGAACTTGGATTATCCTTTCTTTGCTACAACTCCAAAAACACAAGCAACAAAATAAAATATTATTAGGGACATAACACAGATGAGTTGTTGTCAGAAGATAGAGTACTAGGAGGTTACTACCAATGAATATGAGGTGTCTTTCTGGGATCATGCTCTTTTAAAATTAGTGGTGATGTTTTGTGGCTGTGAACATATTGACAAAACACTGACTTGTGTACTTCAAATGAGTACATTTTATAGTACATAAATCAATAATGTTATCAATAACATTAATATCAACAATGTTAATGCTAAAATAAAAATAGAAAACAACAAAATCATGAAGTCATAATTACTTAAAAATCTGCAGCATAACTGGAAGATGGCAGAGTAGAAGCTGGTGGCAAAATCACAGTTTTTCCAGGACCTGAAATTGAGACATCTTGAAAACAACAGCTTAATGAAGAGAAAGAAAAAGATGAACTCTGGGAATCTGAAAAGGGCAGACAAGAACCAAGAAATCACACAGAAAGTATAAAAACTGAAGACAGCACAGAAAAAGACTGAAACACCAGGGAAAGCTAACCCTGACTCCCAGGGAGGGCAATTGGCCTCTGCAAACACAAGGTAAGCCTGCAAAGGTCTGGAGTCCCAGCGATAAACAATGGACTGGTAGCCTCAGTTCCAAGAAAATCCCATGTTTATTGTAAACTGAAAATACAGTGTGGGGTTTTACTCTAACAGTGACTTCATCTACACGGCAAGCTGTCATTGAAGAATCCACGACAGCATCTGCCATAGTTAGGCTTTATGATCTGGGAGTGAGATGGTCTGGATATCAGGACTCACAGAACAACCACATTTTAGGCTTTGTGAAGTCACTTTGCCACTGTGACCAAGTGAACGATGACCACAAGTGATAGTTTTAGAGAGGGGGGGCGAACTCTTTGAGAAGTTACAGACCCTCAGAGAAGTTTAAGCAACAGTGAGCTCAGGCTGTAGAGGACACAATGGTATTCTCACAGCTTCTGATGTGAGAAGCCAGGCTAGTCATGTGGGGTATTCTGAGAGGGTGTGAAAGTGCTGGGATTGAATCTAGGGGATTGCTATGCCCCGTCTGCTATCTATTCCTGGGACAGAACTCAGTTGTCTGTTTGCTATCCACATCTGCTAATATGATTGGGGGTATACTTGGGATTGGATATTTGCCATATTCCGGAGTGGATGGACAGCAGAGCCTCTGGAGCAAACGGGGCATCTTACGGGCCAATCTGCTACAAAGCTACTCAGGGACAGCAGTAGCTCAAGGCACAGGGAAAGGCACAAGCACTAAAAGCACGATGAGTGAATATGACCCTGAGGTAGCCAACACACCAGGGACTGTATTCACATAGCCAAAAGCAGGCATGGTGATACAGTAAGCTCTAGCTCTGACTCTCTGTCATCCTCCATATCGAGTACATTCCAACACCACAAGCCACAAAAAGAAACCACTCACACACCTCAACATAGAGGAAAATTTTTGACTCATGTTTTTCTCTTTTGGGGGAAGAATGCTGTTATTTTTCTTTCTTTGGTTCTGTTGTATTCTTTTTTTACCATTAAAGATTGAAAACATACATGACAATAAGAAATGAAGATACTAAATAAAAATTTCAAATATACATATATATGACAGTAAAAAGGATATGAAATAAACAAAAATTTATGCAACACAGACTGATAATCCAACTACATTATTAGTTTGATATGATCTTCAAATATTATATGTTCTTTCTCATTTTCTTTTCATTTAATATTTTTGAGTTTATATTTACAAATAAAACTTACATATTATAGTTGAGAAACTGTCCTCAAAATTTTATGATTTATAAACTCCTTGGTTTTATTAATTTGATAAATATCATATGCTTGTTGATTGCATCACTTACATTTTCTAACAAATTTCCCACAGAAAAGAAATATACTTATATTTGAAATCCAAAAACAACTAAAAGAGTTCACATTTTTAAGATCAGATTTTTCTGTTTCTTTTTTATTATATCCCATACTTATTTTTATTATATTTTTATAAGCATAATGATAGAATTTAATACCAATACATATGCAATATTCTTCCCAAACAAATGACTATGAATTAAATCAAGCATCTAATTTAGAGAAGTCATAAGGTTGCCAGAGAAACTATAGATATGCCAAATGTGCAAAATTCTACCACATTCATGACCATGTTTCTCATTTAATAATGCACACATATGTGTAAAAACATATCCCCCACACATATACACAATGCATATTTTCTACAATGCAATATATAGTTTGGTATAATAAAACAGTGCAGTGATGTGTGGAATGTTTGTGATTTGTGTGATTTGAGAGAAACAAATATCATCTTTGAGGGAGTTGGAAAATTTGTAATATGTACCAGATACTGAATGATATTAATGATTTATTATCCATTTATTTAAGTATAGTTATAAAATTTACTTAAAAATTAATATTTGTTAATGGTAGAAAATAGGCACAAAGATATATTGATAACATAACAAAATTTGCCTTAACAAATTTACAACCAAACAAGCTGTAGTGGCAGAAAAGGAAGTTTGCAGAAGGCAAAGATGAGAGGAGAATGACGGGTGGACCTTAATACTTTTCATACTACTCATATATACAGATTTCATAAATTCTCAAATAAAACAGCAAAGAAAATGAGAACCAAAATAACTCATCAATTTGGTAGGCCAACATATAAAGACAAAGATTAATGTGTTGATAAATTTTAAAAATATGAAATGTAAAGCCTGAGATTTAGCTCAGTAGTGCACCTGCCTAGCCAGAGCAATGTGCTGAGTTTAATCCCCAGCACCAGGGAAAGAAAAACAAAAGAGAAAAGAGAAAAGGAGCATATGTGCTTTCTAACATACTCAATAGATTGAAAATGAATTATTTGTTATCTCTTCCTCTTGAATTGTTCTCTTCACAAGGATGTCGTGGCCTTCTTTGTCTCTTTTAATCAGTTTTGGTTTGAAATTTACTTTGTCTGTGAATAGGATTTCTACCCCTGCTTTTTTCTGGGCTCCTGTTGCATGAAGAAGTTTTCCATCCTTTCACTTTCAGTTTATGGGCTTCGTTTTGCACTAGGTGTGTCTTGTATACAACATATTATTGGATTTTGCTTCTTAACCCATCCTGCCAGTCTATTTCTCTTGATTGGTGAATTGAGGTCATTGATATTGATGGTTATAACTGATATGCACTAACTTATTATTGTCATGTTTTTTTGCCTTCTCCTTTTAGTTTCTTACCTTGCCTATTTAATTTGCTCTGTTGGTCCTCATGGTGTTGTGACCTTCATTGTCTTTTTCTAGGATGCTGTTTAGAATTCCTTATAGTGCTGGTTTGGTATTCATGAAGTTTCTCAGATGTTCTTTGTCATGGAAGTATTTTATTTCCCCATCCATTTTGAAAGAAAGTTTTGCATGATACATCAGTCTGGGTTGGAGGTTGTCTTCTTTTAGTACTTGAAATGTCTCATTCCGGGCTCTCCTTAATCTCAGGGTTTGTATTTAAAAGTCTGCTGTGGTTCTGATGGGCTTTCCTTTGCATGTGATTCATTTCTTATCTCTTACTGCTTGTAGTATTTTGTTCTTCTGTTGGGTTTCTGGGATCTTGATTATTATATGTCTAGGTGTAGAATTTTTTCTATTGTGGCTAGTTGGAGTCCTATATGCCTCACTTATCTGTATGTCAAATTCTTTCCCTCTGTTTGGGAAGTTTTCTATAATTAATTCTGTGAACAGCTTTTTTAAGTCATTTGCATTTTCTCCTGCTACTTCTTAGATTCCTATCAGTCTTATATTATTCTTCTTTACATTGTCTAAGAGTTGCTAGATCAATTTCTCATGATCTCCTAATTTTTTAAAGAGACCTCTCTTTTCATGGTCACTGACTGCACTTTTATCTTCTATATCTGAGATTCTATATTCGGACTCTTTTATTCTGTTGTGAACACTCTCAATGGAGTTTTTAAATCTCCTGGATATCTGCTCGAATATGCCCTATGGATTCCATTTCTTTCTTATACTGGGCATTTATTGTTTCCAATTCTTTCTTATGTTGGGCATTCATGGCTTCTATCTTGATCCTGAGCTCATCTATTTTCCCCTCAGTTTCTGTTCTAGAGTCTCAAATTATAACTTTCATTTTGCTTATTGTCTCTATGATTATCTGGGAAATTACTTCTGTTTCAAATTTCTCTAGAGCCTGATTGATCATTTTTGTTACTTCCTGTGCTTTGAGTTCAGGGTGTCCTGATGGTTCACTGTCAGACTTTTCATCCTCATTTGCCCCACTGTTTGCCATTGGGAACTGGAAGTCTGTCCTTGTATCTTGCTTAAGTGTTTTCTCATTTTTACTATCGTTGTTGGGTTGTCCTTTGTTTAACCTTTAGGTTATTACTTAAATCTTCCTGCTATAGTTGGGCTTCAGCCCATGGGTCTCTAATGACTCATAGACATTCTCATTTTCATAGTACCAAAGAAAACAACTCATTGAATCAATCACAATCCTTTATCCTAATTGATACAATCAGCACCACAATATGATCAAGTACAACTTGCAAATTTTCCACTTGTGGTAGTCATCAGTCTATCACCTTCAAACCATGTGAATTAAATTAAAATCAAGAAGCAATCCAAAATATGTTTGTGGTGAAAAAACTTTTCAATAAAGATATTTACCTTTAGGATGGGGGCTTATGACAGAGTTAAAATGAGAGAAGTAGACAAGTAAAAGAATTAGAGAAGGTTTCACATGAAGCCAGAAGGTATAGAATGACCACATAATCATCAGGAAACTGTTAAATTCAAAAGGGACAAACAGAATAGAAGTGTAATAACCCTTGAGAGAGGTAGAATGACATAAGAAAAGAACATAAAGAAAAGAGAACAAAAATAATAAAAGAGGAAATCTGAGTTAGGACAGGAGCAGAAACAAAAAGAGAGATGAGGGATAATATGGTGGAGCAAGAGACTGAGCTGGAGAAAGAGGACAGAAAAAAAAGTTTTGCAGAGTGGAATGAAAAAAAGAAAGAAAAAAAATGAGTTTGAAGGGCCTCTTTCAGACTATATCACTGCTGTCATAATATATAACATGCACTGCCATGTGCAGAACCAAGTTCCCTGATCTCAGCCAGCTGGTGGCAGAACCTCATGATGCAGACTGACCTCAGGCTGCAAGGCTCAGATTGAGTTCCCTGACCTCCTGAAGGGTTGAACTCCACTCAGTTCTACTACAGGTTTCCCCCACCCCTTCTCTAAAGATGTTCAAAGTTGGGAATGCTGGAAAATACCCTTTATGACCACCTCTGCCTCTATAGAGTAGTTCTAAAGACTAGCACAATCAGGAGGCCCGAAAGTGCGTGTGGGAGGGGAGGGTTGGGGGGTTCAGGGGCTCCCCTTCTTGGCACTGAAGATGGTGGCAGCAGTGCCAGCAGGCGAGGGCATGGCCGAGCAGGCCCTCTGGCGCTAGAGATGGTGGCAGCTGTGCTGGCAGGGGAGGATGCGGCCCCTGTTGTATTCTATTTAAAATTTCTTATTTGGTTTTTGTTACTTTAACCTATTTGTATTTACTCTCTTTTAGTCTTTAATTTGATCTTTAATATCACATTTCTCTTCTTTCTCATCTTTTTCTTCTTTCTTCTTTTCAAATTTTACTTCTTTATTTTCTTTCTCCCTTCCTTTTCATTGTTATACTATTATTATTCATTACTTTTTTTTGAGACAGGGTCTCACTATGTAGTTCAGACTGACCTGGAACTCACTATGTGGCCCGGGCTGTCCTCGAACTCACAGCAATCCTACTGCCTCAGCCTTCTGAGTGCTGGGATTACAGGCATGTGCCACCATGCCTGGCTATTCATTATTTTTTATCTATTTAGCTTATTGTATGCTATTATTTCTGATTTTTTTATTGTTAATGATGGCATAGTTGTAGCTTGTTAGTAGATATTTACTGTATGTCAATTATTTGATTTACCTAATTTAAATAACACATCCATATCTAAACCATTAACTGATGGAGTATCTTGATGGCCAGCCCCATCAAGATTGAATGCAAAAAAAAAAAAAAAAAAAAAAAA
>NW_022900940.1:4668968-4683041 GCF_012274545.1 Fukomys damarensis | reverse complement strand
AAAAAAAAAAAAAAAAAAAAAAAAAAAAAAAGATTGCATGCAATGGCAGAGTTGATGGCTCCATATGGTCAGATGAGACTGCATGATTAATTTAAAGCAATGAACTGTAGGAGAACATGACATGTCTAAGCTAAAGCAAAAAAAACAAACAAAAAAAAACCAAAAAAAAAACAACAATAACAACAAAACACTGTAAGTCCCCTTAGTTCTGTTTGCCATGTGTTCTAGATAATATAACTAATGAAGTCACAACATTAATATATATCGAATTAAAATGAGGTCAATGGCCCCAGAAAAAAGGGCAAAAAGGATGCCAAACAAGCAAAATCAATAGTTGTCTGCCAAATCCAGTGAGACTCTGACTTTCCTAAGGGGAGTTAATAGTTTCTGCCTTGTGGTCTCATAGTACTTTGGTATGAACCTTAACCAGCACATGTTAAGTAACTATAATTATTTGATGAGGCACCCTTTTCTTCTACCAGCTCTTGAACTTGACATCAAGAGTGAGTATATTTGATAAATGAGAGAATAAATAAATTAATAAGTAAAAAAGAAAAAAGGGAAAGACAAGTTTGGTAGGTAGTCATCTCTGTTATATATGAATTCCATGGCTTTCTCCCAATGGTTTTTCCTTTTCTATTAATTCATGGTTTGGTTCACCCTGTTATAAATAGCAGATATACTGGTTCAAAGTGGATACCCTGCAGCTTGCTGGTCTACCTGAGCTAAACATTTATTTTAGTGGCTTTCATCTGCTCAACATATTGAACATTTTTATTTTCTTGGCACTTTAAAAATATGCAGCAAAAATTACCAAAATATCTCGGGTTACAACTTTTCTTTAAAAATGGAGCAGTCAATCACACTAAGATCCTGTTTATTCCCTTATGGTAATAACGACCTGGAATGGAGGTATCTTTGTTACCACGTACAGAAATGGTCCTTCTACTTGCCATCATGTCTCCGTAAACTGTTCTCCCACACAAGTTGCTTGTCAGGCTCTGGTGGGCCTGGCCCTAGGATACCTGTAAACCCTTTAGAGAACTAAAGTGAATTTCAAAAGATCTTTTCTGAGATATCAAGACTATTGACTGCTCTGTTGGTGCAAGAATTCTCCTTTTCGGTTGAGAATTGATCCCTGACTTCATATATCATGAATAAAGTGTTAAAGTTTTAAAAACCATCAGAGTAAAGCATTTGTTACATATTATTCTGTAATCGTCACTGTCTACTAAAAGTGCAGGTGATTAACTTTTACTTGATAATTTCTTCCATTTTAAGGAAACATTTTTGATTGGGTCTTGATGTAGTTGAAATGCATTGTATGAGCTTCCTTTTTTCTGAAAGAGTATAATTTGGTTCATAAATTGCAGATGGTGGAATCATTCTAAATGAATATCCTCATTGCTCAGAAAATTAATTCTTTTGACAGAATCATTCACTCAAAATGGAGTGAATATTTAAGTTTAATATTAAGAGGTTTGAATGAAGTATCAATCCCTTCATTATCACATACTGCCTCCCTCAATAATTTCATAGTTCATTTCATTTTTATTGAAGTTAAGGGTATTTGAGTCATATTTGTAAGTTCTCATTACCAAACATTTTTCTTTCACTCATTTTTCCTTTATTTTTTTTTTCTCCTAGTTATGTTGTTTCTGGTTCCCTTGAATTTGCTATTAGGTGGAAATGATCATAATCAATAAGTATTACTTCAAGAATTGATTTTAGCCTGTACAGGAGAGTGGTCAAGAGTAGGAGTTTACACCTGGACTCACCAGGATTAAACCCAGGAGTCTCTTAACTTCTGCTTGTGTGTCTTTGGGCAATATGCTTTAGATGAACCTCAGTTTCTTTGTATATTGAGTGGCAATAACAATGAGTTGTTCTAAAGAATAAATCAAGGAATTTGGATAGATACAGATATACACATAGATACACACGTAATCTAATGCTCAGCCACTATTATTAAGAGAACAATCACAAAATTTATATGCTGCTACCCATTAAATTTGCTAAAGTAAGTGGCCTTGTACATATTTAGCCTTCCAAGTCAGTACCTCCCCACCACTAATCCAGTCATTTTGCAATCCATAGTATTCCATATTCTTACCCTAAGCTACTCTTTTTAAATCTCTTCCACTTACTCTAGGCTAACTGTGTTTTGTATTGCTTTTGCCTCTGACTGTCCTATGTACCCTCCTATCTTTATCCTCCGCATTTGCCTTTCTACTTGATGATAGTAAATGTCGTATTCCACATACTTATCAGAACTTCTCTCGTCTCTGAGGATCTAGTTTCAATAACATCATTTCTCACACTCCTTTTCTCAATGTTGAACCAAATTTTGGAACTGAAAATACAATATTTCTATGTCCTTTATTTTTTAACAGTTTCTGTTAATAGAGGTAAATAATGAGACACAAATGATGAGGTTATAAATATATGATTTAACATTTGGATTAGCCATGGTTTAGCATATTCGTGGGGGTTTATTATCTTTAAGCAGGTCTTGGCAGTATATAACATGAAGTATTAAAGCAGAGCTACCTTGGGGTGAGAGTGACAGAGAGTATTAGGTTCTAGGGAAGCTAAAGGAGGAAGTAGCAAAATAAGTTTTCAGCAGAGGAGGGGAGGAAATCTAGGTTCTTGGGAACTGTGGTTTACTGTGCAATGTCCCTCTGAATACCTAACAGCAGCCAGCAATCATTTTTACAAAGGCCCAGAGAGTAAATATTTTCAACCACAATTTCTATGATGCAACATGTCAGTTTCACTAATTTAGCACCATACCTCCCATGTACGATATCAAGAAACAAGTAGGTGTGGCTGGGTTCCAATAAGACTTTGTTTGCATATCTGAAGCAGGCTGTAATGTGGCTATACTGTAGTTTGTTATCTTCTGGACCTAGAATCTTTATAAACAAAATATAAATCTTTGGGTCAGGGATTTGGCTCAGTGTCTCCACTGCCTGCTTCACAAGCATAAGGATGTGAGTTCAGTCCCCGGTACAAAAAAAAAAAATACACACACACACACACAAATCTTTATCTTTGAGGGCAAGGGTTATGTTCCTCTGCACCTTTAACTGCCAGGACAATTCTGACATATTTTAGATATTTAACAAAGCTGTATCCTTTATTAAGTTTGTAGATTATTTCCAGCATACTGTATCTCATTTTTAATACACATCCATTAATACATTCTGATGCCTGGAATTATTTTCTTCCTGTGCCATATTCATGTTGACATTATTTTAGTACTTCCTAAATATGCTCTCCACAGCATCTTTTATGAATATTTCATTAGTTAAAATAATATGATTCTTTTAATTTGAGCTTCATAAGTTTCTTTTGCTGATTTTATTACATATGCTGAAACATAAACATTATTTAACAATTTTTTAAAAAATGGAACAAAAGACCATCGCCTTAGGTACTAACTTGCTCCAAGTGATTAGCACCATCATTTTTTGATGACATGAATTTGGTGGCACAGTATGAAGCTACCATTCTCAGAGGTTGGAAAGCAGTGATTGTCTGATGTTTTCAGCCATGGATGAGGTGAAGGAGTGAAGAAGGCATTGGTCTTGACATTCAGATTGTGTATCTGGTATAATTTGTGCAAATGGTACAGAAAAGATTTCTATCTATATTTCTATTTATATCTATATATCTATATCACATACATATATAATGTTTGAAAGATTCCAAATTATTAACTAGGGTTTTCTAGATAGCATAGTGATAGGTGTTCTATGTTTTATTTTTCAGATTTTTTTTTTTTTTTAGATATCTGTTATGGTAGTATATAGGCTAGATTCCCCAAAGGATCTTTACATTATATACAATCCAGCTCCTAGATAATGTACATCAAATGCATTCTTGATTCATTGTTAAACTTTTGGGAACGGTAGTAAAATAAACTCTTAATAAATCATTTGATACCACAAGGTCCAAAGAAGTCTTAGACGTAAATGTCAGTATCAGTACTAGGACCAAGAGGCTAAATTGAGGGTTGCTACATAGTAAGAAGGATGGAACTCTGATTTCTGAATTAAGCTGCGAACTCAAACATGTTAATATGGCCATGTGATAAAACTGTGGCTCTCCTCCAGGAGAACAGTTCCCAACGTGTATCATTGGTAGTCCTGTAGGTCAAGATCAATCAGATATGAGCTCATGGCAAAAACAAAATCACCAAAATAAAATAAAATAAAATAAGAATGAGATCACTAAGAATGAGAATCAGCACAGTTAAGATTTAAATCAAATCTACAACTAAAGAGTTTAGATGCTAAAATTCAGACATAAAATATAAAATAGAGATCTAATTAGAATGGCCACCTGCAGAGTCATGTGAGGAAAAGTGCTAAAGAGCTGTCTGAGTACTGGAAATCTTAAGGTCCCATAAAAAGTCGAAGGCCAGGAGCTTACTAAAGAGAGTACATATCAAGAAGCCAAAGGGTCTGAGCTGAAAGGCTGAAGGGACTACACTACAAGGTTGAAGCCAAGAGATGGACACCCAAGGTCAGGGCAAAGATTGAAGCTTCTCTGAAGAAACAGAAGGGAGCCTTCCTTCTTCTTTCCTTTTTATGTTCCTTTCAGGCTATAAGCCTACTTGTCAGCTATAAGCGACTCACACCCAGTGTGAATTTACAAAGTCAGTAAATGAATCATCCTCACCAAAAATTACGCTAAGTCAATAAGTTGGGCATTTCTTAATTAAGTCAACACAATAGTTAACTATGACATATTTGTCAGGGCTCTAATAATTTTTCTTGTTTAAACTCCTACTTTGGGGCTTTCTGCTTCTCTATCTTACTTTTTTTTGTTGTTTAATTAATTTCTTTTCTTAGCTTTATTCTTTGCCCAAATTTCTTTTGTTTTAAGGAGTTACTCTTTTCCTAAATTCATAAGATGGATCATCTCTCTAATTTTATTAACATATGTGATTTAGCTTGCCTATTTTCCAAGTACATCCCCAGACCAACAGCATTAGTACAACCCAGGAAGTTTTTAGGCAATTTCTTGGGCCCAATCTCAGATCAATTAAAACCACAATTCTGAGGAATTATTCAAATAATTTGTGCTTTGTTTGAAATTAATAAATAAAAATTGTTCGTCAATTAGATTGAAAATAGACATTTATGTTAGAACTAGGCAAAATGTTGTCTATGCAGGTAAAATAATTATTTTTCTATCAGAGAAAAAAATTGTTGGGTGTGGACTAGAGCTCCATGACTGCAGGCACTTCCAGCCAGGGCCCCACTCTGACCCCCACTCTTGGGCCCACAAGCCCCAGCCAAAAGCTACTGGGAAAAGAGCTTCACAGGTGCACAAATAATTGCCAATGGCCCACCCTGATACCATTGTAAGTATGTGCAGATCCCAGCGAGAAGTCAGTGTGGACCAGAGCAGCCTGGTTGCAGACACTTCCAGCCAGGGGCCCTCCCAGACCCTGGACACTTGGGCCCACAAGCCCCAGCCAAAGACCCACTGGGAGAAGAGCTGCACAGGTGCACAAGCAAAAGCCAGAGGCCTGCCCTGATACCATCAGTAACTGCATGCAGATCCTAGCCAGAAACCTGCACAGACACCAGTGACTGAGGTGCTCAGCCCCATGACAAAGGACCTGCAAGACAACAGCTTTATAGGAGGGCAGGCGTAGCCAGAGGCCAGCCTAGATATCATCCCAAGAGTGCACAAGCCCCAGCCAGGACCCCACCTGGACCACACGGCAAGCAGGGATCCAGAAGGCCACTGCTATGAACCCAAGAATTGGTGCAGTAATGAGCAGCAGAGACAAGGCCACTCCATGGCTTGCTGAGAAATAAAGAGCACTGTGTTAGCAAAAAGTTGTCTCAACAAAGACAAAGCAAGCTGCATCTTATGAAATGAGAAGATACAGAAATAAATCTCAGAACCAGACTCCCAGATCAGCTAAGGTAACCCCAAAGGGAAATGAGACGGAACAATGTAATACTTAACAACCTGGACTCCCTGAACTGGCAATGAAAGAGAATCTGGAAAAAATGAAATCAGAAATAATTTCTCAGATAAGAACAGAGATTGTGGCTATAGTGCAAGACATGATTAATAAATCTAGAGCAAACACAGATTTTAAAAAACAGAGAAGCTGAGAAACATGATGGAATCCCAACCTAGTAAACAAATAGAATCCATAAAATGGATGCAAACAGATTTCCAGGAGATTAAAAATTCCAGGGCTGGGGATTTAGCTCACAGGCACCTCACCTGCCTCTCAAGCACAAGGTCCTGAGTTCAATCCCTGGTACCAAAATACAAAGCAAAACAAACAAACAAAGAAACAAAAAACTCCATTGAAAGTTTATGCAGCAGAATGAGCCAATGTGAAGACAGAATTTCAGATATAGAAGACAGGATTACAATTAGTGACCAGGAAAAGAAAAATTACTTAAAAATCGTAAGGGACCACAAGAAACTGATCTATTAGCTGCAAGATGATGCAAAGAAGAATAACATAAGACTGATCAGAGTCAATGAAGAAATAGGAAAGAGCGCAAATGACATAAAAATATTGTTCACAGAAAAAATGGCAAAAAACTTTCCAAGTAGGGGAAGAGAACTTGACATACAGATAAGTGAGGTAGGACTCCAAGTAGTCATGATCAAAAAATACCTACCCCTAGGCATATAATAGTTAAGATTCCAGAAACCCAACAGAAGAACAAAATTCTATAAGCAGTTAGAGAAAAGAAACAAATCAAATGCAAAGGAAAGCTCATCAGAATCACAGAAGACTTCTCAACAGAAATCCTCAAGGCAAGAAGAGATTGGACTGACATATTTCAAGCCCTAAAGGAAAACAACCTCCAACCCAGATTGATGTACCAAGCAAAAATTCTTTCCAAATTGATGGAGAAATAAGATACTTTCATGACAAAGAATATCTGAGTAACTTCATGAATACCAAACCAGCACTCAAAAAAGTTTTAAACAACAGCCTAGGAAAAGACAATGAGGATCATAACCCCAGGAAACCCAGCAGAATGAATCAGGCATGACAAGAAATTAAATGCCAAAGGGGAAAATCCAATAAAAAGAAAAAGTCATGACAAGGATAAATCAATACATATCAGTTATAACCATCAATGTTAATGGTCTCAATTCACAATCAAAAGAAACAGACTGGCAGAATGAGTCAAGAAACAAGATCCAACAATATGCTGCACACAACACACTTAATTCAAAATGAAACTCACAGACTGAAGGTTAAAGGGTGGAAAATAATACTCCATGGGACAGGAACCCCCAGAAAAACAGGAGTAGCTATTCTACTTGCAGATCAAGTGGATTTCAAAGCAACACTGATTAAGAGGGACAGAGAAGGACACCATATCCCTGTAAAGGGAAAAATCTAAGAGGAAGAGATGACAATCATGAATATATATGCACCAAATACGAGTGTATCCAACTATGTAAAACAAATACTAATGGACATGAAAAAATAAAAAAGTACTAATACAGTAGTAGTGGGGGACCTCAATATCCCAGTGTCATAAATGGATCAATTAGACAAAATATAAATGAAATACTAGAACTCAATAAAACTCTTGAACA
This sequence comes from Fukomys damarensis, assembly GCF_012274545.1. Lineage (NCBI taxonomy): Eukaryota > Metazoa > Chordata > Mammalia > Rodentia > Bathyergidae > Fukomys > Fukomys damarensis. Next base: position 4,675,436 of record NW_022900940.1, on the reverse strand, counting down.
AATGAATTTAACAGATGTTTACAGAGTGCTCCACCCCAAAAAATCAGAATATGCATTCTTTTTGGCTGCACATAGGTAATTCTCGAAATAGGCCACATACTCACTAATAGAACATGTTTAAGTAAGTGCAAAGGAATTGAAATTATCCCCTGTAAATTATAGACCACAGTGCGATGAAGTTGGAGATCAACAGCAAAAGAAACTACAAGGATTTTATAAACACATGGAAATTGAACAACACACTCTGAATAACCAATGGGTCAGAGAGGAAACTAAAGAAGAAATCACACAGTTTCTACAATTAAAAGATAATGTCAGCACAATATATCAAAATCTATGGGACAGAATGAAAGCAGTCTTATAAGGGAAATTCATAGCAGTGAGTACTTGTATTAGGAAAACAGAGAGATATCAAATTATCTAATGCTAAACCTCAAATGTCTAGAAAAAGAAGAGCAGGAGGAAATTATAAAGATCAGAGCAGGAAAAAAAAATGCAATGGAGACTAAGAGAATGATACCCTCCCCCCAAAAAAATCAATGAGGCAAACAATTGGTTCTTTAAAAGAATAAACAAAATTGACAAACCCTTACCTAACCTCATCAAAAAAGGAAAGAAAAGACCAGAATCCAAGCAACTAGGAACGAAAAGGGAGAAATTACAATGGACCCAACAGAAACCCAGAGGGTCATCAGTACCTACTTTGAGAATCTATGTGCCTATAAGATGGAAAACATATAAGAAATGGACAGATTTCTAGAAATCTATGAATTGCTAAAGTTGAATGAAGACGATCTAAAAATTCCTTTTGTGTGTGTGTGTACCAGGGATCAAACTCAAGACCTTGTGCTTGCGAGGCATGTGGCAGAACCATTGAGCTAAATCCCCAGCCCGAAGATCTAAAAATTCTAAACAACCCAGTAACAATCAACAAAATTGAAAACATAACTAAAAACTTACCAACTAAGAAAAGCCCAGGCCCCGATGGCTTCACTGCTTAATTCTACAAGACATTTAAAGAAGTATTGGCGCTGTTGTTTAAGCTCTTCAATGAAATTGAAAGGCGAACAATACTCCCAAATTCATTCCTGGAAGCAGATATCACTTTGATCCCAAAAGCAGAGAAACACTCAACTGAAAAAGAGAACTATAGACCGATCTCACTAATGAACATAGATGTAAAAATCATTAATAATATACTGGCAAATTAAATGCAGAAGGCCATCAAGAAGATCATACTCCCTGATCAAGTGGGATTCATCACAGGGATACAGGAATGGGTCAACATACACAAATCAATAAATATAATGCACTATATTAACAGAGGCAAGGACAAAAACCATATGATCATCTTAATAGATGCAAAAAAAGCATTTGACAAAATCCAACATGCAATCATGATAAAAACTTACAAAAAATTGGAATAGACAGTCTCTACTTCAACCTGATTAAAGCCATCTATGAAAAACCAACAGCCAAAATCATACTAAATGGTCAAAACCTGAAATCCATCACACTAAAATCAGGAATAAGACAAAGATGTCAACTATCACCACTCCTGTTCAATATAGTTTTGGAAACATTAGCCACAGCAATTAGTCAAGAGAAAGAAATAAAAATAATAAAGATAGAAAATGAAGAAGTCAAATTGTCATTATTTGCAGATGACATAATACTCTTTATAAAGACCCCAAGAACTCCACCAAAAGTCTTCTAGATTTAATAGCCAAATTCAGTAGCATAGCTAGATACAAGGTCAACACACACAAAAAAGTTAGCTTTCCTGTACACAAACAACAGACTCACTGAGAGAGAAATGGGGCAAATAATTCCTTTCACAACAACATCCAAAAAATTGAAATACCTAGAAATCAACTTAATGAATGAAGAAATCAAAGATCCCTACTTTGAAAACTATAGCACTCTGAAAAAAAAAGATAGAAGATACAGGAAAATAGAAGGCCATCCCTTGTTTCTGGGTAGGAAGAATCAATATAGTGAAAATGGCCATACTTCCAAAACCGCTATATAGATTCAATGCAATCCCAATTGAAATTCCAGCATCATACTTCACAGACCTTGATAAAACAATTCCAAAATTCATTTGGATCAAGAAAAGACCTAGAATAGCAAAAGCAGTTGTAGGCAACAAAGACAAGGGAGGGTGTACCACAATCCTCAACTTGAAACTATACTACAAAGCTACTGTGATTTAAAAAAAAAAAAACCCAAAACAAAAACAAACAAACAAACAAAAAACCAGCACGGTACTGGCAAAGAAACAGATCCAAGAACCAGTGGAACAGAGTAAAAAATGCAGAAACAACTCCAGAAACACTCAGCTATCTCATCTTTGACAAAGGAGCCAAACACCCTCACTGGAGGAAAGATAGCCTCTTTAACAAATGGTACTGGAAAAATTGGATTTTAAGTGGCCAAAGATTAAAACTACATGTATATCTCTCACCATGAACTAAACTAAAATCAAAATGGATTAAAGATCTAAATATTAAAACAGAAATACTAAACTGGCTGGAAGAGAGGTTAGGTAGAATTCTTGAAGACACTGGTATAGAAAAAGATTTCATGAACAAAACCTCATTTGCCCATGAACTAACACAAAAAATCAACAAGTGGGATCTCTTCTTATTAAAAAGTGTCTGCACAGCAAGAGAAACCACCAACAGTGTGAAGAGACAACCCACAATGTGGGAAAAAATTTTTTACCCGCTGTTCTTCAGACAAGGTTTACTATCTAGAATATATAAAGAACTTTAAAAAATCAGACCTCCCAAATTTAAAGATCCAATCCAAAAATGGGCATCTGAAAAGAACAGACATTTCTCAGACAAAGAAGTAGAAATAGCAAATAAACATATGAAAAAAATGTTCAACATCACGGGTCATTCAAGAGATGCAAATGAAAACAATGCTGAGATTCCACCTCACCACAGAAAGAATGGCTGCTTATTAACTTTCCCCTACACTTCCCATTTTCCCTACACCTTTAGGTAATAAGGGAAAAGAAAATAATATGACAAAATGAAAAAATGGAAATAAAGTGTTTGTAAATGGGGAGGGAAGGAGGGGTGAAGGGAGGGCATGGACAAGGGGAAAAAAATGAGAACCAAAACCTGTCATGTAGAGGTACAAGATCCCAATAATGAACGTAATTGTACTGTATACCTAAAATATACCAATAAACTCAATAAAAGAGAGAAAAAAAGAAAGGCTGCTATCATGAAATCAACCAATAACAAATGCTGGAGTGCTGTGGGGAAAAAGAAATCTTTCTCCACTGTTGGTGGGAGTGTAGATTGGTGCAACCATTGTGGAAATCAACATGGAGATATCTCGAAGAACTGGGACTAGTGTTCCCATTTGACCCAGCTATTCCCCTACTGGGCATCTTTCAATAAGAATTTAAAAATGAGAAACAAGACCCATCACGTAAAGGTACAAGATCCCAATAATGAATGTAACTGTACTGTATACCTAAAATGTACCAATAAACTCAATAAAAAGAAAAAAAGAATTAAAAGTATCATACCACAGCAATATATGTGCACCCATGTTCATAACGGCAGTTTGTAATGGCTAAAATGTGGAAACAGCCCAATTGCCCATCAACTGCAGACTGGATAAAGAAAATGTAGTTTTGTTTTTTTAATAAAACACTACTACTCAGCCATAAAGCAGAGAAAGTAGAGGCATTTATAGCTAAATGGATGCACATTGAGGTGATAATGTTAAGGTACAGTAAACAGGACAGACGTATAAATATGGTAAGGTTTCCCCGGTGTGAGAAACTGAAAGTATAAATCAGGATGAAAATGTATAATAGATAATGTGAAATAAGAAGACAAGGTGCAAAGGGGAAGGGGAAGTGGGAGGTGTAGGGGAAAAGAAAGATGGGAATGGGATTAATATTAGAAAATGAAAAAATAGAAACATATACTCTCTAAATAGGGAAGTGTGGAGGGGATGAAGGGAGGGCAGGATATGGGGAAAAATAAGAATTAAAATATATTATGTAAAGGTACAAATTTCTAATGATGAATGTCATTATATTGTATACCTAAAATGTATCAATAAAAATTTTAAAAAATTTTAAAAAGAAATAATTTTGCTGAATATATGCTGAACTAAACTGGGTTAAGAAAACCCTGGTAACATTAGTATCCAAACCAAAACAAGTCCATATTTCTGCTGAAAAAATGTTGATAAATATAATATTAAACATAAAGATTCATAAATCAAGTATAATATTTTTGAGAATTATAATCTATCCTTATTTTATTATATCAAATAATCTTCCTGAACAATTGAAAATGTATTTTGGGAGCCATTGTTGCATATTTCGAATGATATCAAAGGATCTTTCTTTCCCTTCCTTCCTTCCTTCCTTCCTTCCTTCCTTCCTTCCTTCCTCCCTCCCTGCCTCCCTCCCTTCCAACAGATGGTTTCAAATAGTTGGAATACTGGCCTATGCATGGTTCACTAGCTCTTGACATAACCTATAAGTCCATAAATATTTTGGAAAAAGACAATAGATAAATCAGATGTAGCACTGAATTTCACTTTTAGTTGCTACGGATACTGTCCTGTTTCTAAAAGAATTGCCCCCAATCAAGAGCACATTAGGTACTAACTATTGCTAGCTTTAATTTTCAGTTTTACTGGAGAAAACAATATGCTGGAATAGCAATACCACTATATAAAGACAAAACACTTGGTCATTTGAATTTTAAAGACTATCAGTGAAAGAAAAATATAGATAAAATCCCAAAGTCTTCTTAAAATCCAGACCAAAAAAAAAATGCAATTCATTTGTCGCTAATATATAAATCAAACAAAAATATAACTCATTCATCAAGCTACACTTTAATCACCAGTAACCCTCCCTGAGATAATTTTATCCTTACGTCTGTATTGACAACTTCTGAATGTTTTACTGGCAAGCCAAGCAAACTTGCAATTTCAAAGGAAAAAAATCTGGTGAATATTTTTAATATAAGAAATACATTTCATTTTTAAAATAAAAATAAAGCAAAGGCAATCTCTTACATCTGTAAGCAATACCTAGTTTGGCTACAATAATGGAAATTTGTTATTCAGGTCAGAAAAACATCTTTTTCTCTCTTTTCTCAATCTAATCACTGAAGATTAAACCACATTTCCCTTTTTTATTCCTTCTTTTTAAGAAATTTCACTTAAAGTAATTCCAAAACATTTAAAGGGGATAAACAATGGAGAATAGCAAGTAAACAAAATTATGAGAATGAAGTTGGAAGCGGTAACAAATTTTGAATTTATGCAGAAAAATTAAAACAAATTCTACATATTACTAATTACTCAGGAGATTATTGAAATTAAAATCCTATTGGGCCTGGGATTTAGCTCAGTGGTTACGCCACCTGCTTTGCAAGCGCAAGAACCCTAGTTCGATTCCTGGTACCAATAAAAAAAAAAAAAAAAAAAAGGTACTCTTTCTTGTTCTTCATCTAGGGCACAAGTTGATGAATACCTCTTCCCGCACCGGACAGGTGTGTGTACAAAGCAGTGAATGTGTCACACGGCACTGATTATCTCTCAGTGCCTCTAAACCAAGGGTTTATACTCCAATGGAGACATTTTTTGCCAGGTTCATGTTCATGGTGGTATCATATCCTCACTGTTACTTTCAAAGTCTATCACAATTTGTGGACAACTGTGGCAGTTATTATAAAGATGCTGTTTTTAAGCAGGAGCCTGAGACTTAGGATTTAAAGAAAAATCTTAAAGTATAAAACAGGAATATGACACTAAACTTGCAAGTCCTATTTCCTTTTTGTTTTGAGGGTTTGGGAGTATATTGGGAATTGAAGCCAGGTAAGCTATATCCTCAGCCTTGTTGTCTTTTCCCTTCCCTTCACTTCCCTTCCCTTCCTTTCCTTCCTCCCTCTCCCCCCTCTTCCTCTTCTTCTTCCTCCTCCTCCTCCTTCTTCTTCTTCTTTCTTCTTCTCCCCCCCACCCCCGTTTCTTTCTTTCTGAGTAGCTAATTGCCAGTCTGGGCATAAACTTGCAATTGTGCCTCAGTTTCCCAGAATGCTGGGATTCCAGGTGTGCACCACCATGCCCGGTTCAGGCCTGTTTCTTTTTAATCCAGAAATGCCATTTATAATAATAAAGGTATATAAGATATGGAATTTTAAAAAATTCATTTCTCGTATCAGATAGATGACTCAATTTGGCATCAGAATATTTTTTTTCTATTTTGGGGCTGGTTCTTCAAATTTTCTGTCCTTTAGATTTCTTATCTATAAAATTGGAATAAGGAAAAAATATATATGTGAAAAATTGTCTTTGGAACTCTAAATGGATTTAAAAATAAAAGTTACCATTATCACATTATGTTAAACTCTCTTTGTATCCAAGTATATTTTAAAATACTTTTAAAAATATTGTTTTATTCTGCTGGCTGCCTCT
>NW_022900940.1:4626501-4668877 GCF_012274545.1 Fukomys damarensis | reverse complement strand
CACACACACACACACATATGTTGTTTTTATGATTCCTGGTAGGTAATATACCATTATTATAAAGCTATATCTTCTTAGCTACAGGTTAAGACATTTTTCTTATTTGCATAGATTTTTTTATACTTAACAATTTTAAAAAGTGAGGAGAAAAACATAACAAAATTATACATTTTCAATTTCCATTAATAAATGCTGTTTTTCATAAACAACAGCAATTTACTCTCAGTTCTAGTGGCTGCAATTTCTAAAATGAAGGAACCAATGGATTCAGCGTCTGCTGAAGGCTCATTCTCTGGGTCCCAAAAGGCACCTTCTTGCTGTGTCCTCCCATGGTGGAAGGGCAACAAATTCTAAAACAGCAGCTTAACTTATATTCACTCAAATCATTTTGTGGACCAAGACTTGTTTAAAATGCTAATAACACAGGGATGAATATGATATGGTTCTTACTCTGTGGACCTCATAGTCATGGAAGAAAAACCTATAAGCATGATAACTACCAAAAATCACAACAGAAACACAATCCAATAGGAAGGATCTACTTTAATGGTCTAATGAAAACGTCAGTTTATGATGTAAAGCATTATGTGTGTTTATTCTATGCAAGGTCTAGAATCTATAACACATTTGTGCATGGCAGATGGGAAAATGAGGAGAGGATACTTGTACAAGGAATTTTAATTCTGGCATTATTAACATGTGAATAATCTCACCTTATCATCCATCACTGAATATTTTTATGTCAACTATGTGTATCCAGTTTGTTCATACTCCTCTAAATCTTGACAGTCTGTAAAGGTAAGTATAACTGAATCACTTTTTGTCAGACAGAATAGAGTGAGGCTTTCTGTTTTAGATTGATTAGGACATAAAAGTTATACATTTTTCCATAATTTTTATTAGTATGTAATTGTAGTACATGATGTTTACATTCCTTGTGAGGAACTGGCACATGTATATAACACATCCTAATTCCTCTTATTCACCCCTTTTCTGTTCCTCTTTCTCTCCCCCACCCATCTCTTGACCACCCCCCATCTCTTTGGACATATGTGTTTTTGGACAAGTCATTCTGGTGAAAGAAATAATTTAGAAAATATATTTTATCTTAGTTTTGTTTTACTAAAAATTAGTAAAATAGTATTGATTTTATGACCGTTACTTTGTATAGCTCTTTGCATATTATATTACATATTAATCAACTATTTTAGTATGTGAAAAACTAGACACTGATAAAAACATCTTAGTTTGTGGCAAATATAAACAATAACAAAACAAGTACAAAGATTAAACAACATTTTATGTAAGCAAAAATTGCTCTATTTCTTATCATGTTACGACATTAAGAAAGAAAAAAATGTTTTGATTTAAACATCTGTCAGCTATCATGTAATTTAATATGTAGTGACATATATTGCTAAAAGGTATATGTTAACATTAAAGACCCAAACTCCAATTATTAATACTATAGTGATGACAGAAGGAGAGTGCCTAATTTTAATCCTCTGTTTATCTTTGGGGTAATTTATGGATCACTCGACGTGTTTTAATAGTAGACATAAAAAGATATCCTCTAAGACCCTCTTGCTTTCAAGATCTGACATTTGCAATTCCAAATACAAAGAAATTCCAAGGGTTGCCTTCATTGGAAATGTATACAAATAGCTAGTCATCCTATGCAGTTTGTAAAAGTGATCTATTAATAACAAAACTGCTCCAAAGACCCAGGGTCTCTTAATATTCCAGTTGAATATCAGGGTTGACTTAAAATGAGGGTAGAAGCACAAAGAGTGGTCAACACATTGATTTGCCTGCCAAATATAGTTTTACCATCATAAATCTCAGGCTGACAACTGCACAAAGCTTTCTTCACCCAAACACTGCCAACTAAGGGCGTTTATTCACTGATTGGCTGATAGTCTCCATGACAACTGATGCCACATTTAGACAAGTACAATCCCACTTTCAAACACACACACAATTCATTAATTCAGCAGGACTTTGTTGACGATATATTATGAGAGAAATATTTAATACTATTTGAAGATTGATATATTTGCCTCTTATCTAGAGTAAAATAAATTATGAGAAATGATGAAAACAACCATTTAATTACACTAAAGTAAGTTTGACGAGCAACTCTGTGAATTTAAGTGTTTTTAATAATTTCATAGGTGTCTCATTCTGTAAACTCAATGACTATTGAGTTAATCTTCAAGTTATTTTCCTATGGGCCCTTTTTAAAGAGGTTGGAAAGAATGTGACTCTAATTTTCCACACACTAAATAAGATAGCAACAAATATTTCTTTGTCACTTGAGAGAAAATAATTTTACTCAATGTTGAGTGATTATATTAAATTTAACAGATATTTATCTACAGAGACCCTAATGAAAATTGCAAAAGGAGTCATTTGCTTCTTTGACTGCACAGGAACCACATTTACCAGAGATGTTCCTGAAGAAAGACTGCCCATATAGATTCAGAATCTAAGTACTAATAAAGTAGAGTTTAATGATGAAGAGTCTACTACAAATAAAAATGTACTTATCAACTTTTATTCAATTTCAACATGCCAGTTTTATCAAATAACTAACACTAATGTTGACATTCTTAAATTCTCAGTTTTCTCTATTGAGCTCCAAGGGGTACATGAAAAAGAAGTTAATGAATCTAAAGCTTCTATATTCTTTTGTGTTTCCATTTCTTCATATTTGCAAAGTAAAAAATGTGAAGATCTGGGTGTTTAATTATTAATAATGTTTACTTTAAAGATATAGGTTAGAGGAGAGGGGAAATAGTTTTTTATTTATATATTTTTACTAATTATTTATGCCTGGGATTGTTTAAAAAATCAGCATCCTAAAGTATCATGTTTAATATGTATAATCTAATATTACTATATATGTACATATCTGTGTTGTGTTGGTTAGCTTTCTTGTTGTTGGGACAAAAATTCAACAACTCTAACTTAAAGGAGAAGTCAATATGGGGTCATAGTTTGAGAGGTTTCAGTGTATGGTCAACTGGCTCCAAGGCAGAAACATAGTGGAAAGGCTTGGGAGAGGAAAGTTGTTTAACCTGTAAAAGATAGGAGACAGAGCAGGTTGGAAAGAGCCAGAAAAGAAGGGGCCAAGGACTCAATATAGTTCCCAAGGTGACGCCCCCATGTCCCACTTCCTCCAAGTAGGCCCCACCCCCTGGTACCCCATTTAGCCGCAAACCCATCAATAGGTTAGCACATTGATGAGGATAGTGATCTCAAAATCTAATCACCTCTCCATGAGTCTCTAAATCCTGCCAGGTTGGTGAGCAAGATTATTCAGCAAACGTGTTACACAAATCAGTGCACATCCCAGCGATGTAAGGATGGTTCAACATACATAACCCAATAAATGTAATGCACTACATTAACAAAGCCAAGGACAAAATATGATCATCTCAACAGATGCAGAAAAAGTATTCAACAGCCAAGGATTTAGCTCAGTGGTTCTGGTGCCTGCCTTGCAAGTGCAAGGTCCTGAGTTCAATCCCAGGTACCAAAATAAATTTTAAAAATTTAAAAAAGCATTCAACAAAATTCCACACCCATTCATGATAAAAACCTTGCAGAAAATCAGAATAGATGGTCTTTATCTCAACTTAATAAAGGCTATCTATGAAAAATCAACAGCCAACTTCATATTAAATGGTCAAAAACTGAAAGCATTCATGCTAAAATCAGGAACAACACAGGGATGTCCACTGTCACCACTCCTGTTCAATATAGTTTTGGAAACATTAGACACAGCAATTAGACAAGAGAAAGAAATAAAAACAATAAAGATAGGAAAGGAAGAAGTTAAAATGTCATCATTTGGTGATGATATGACACTCTACATAGAGGACCCAAAAAACTCTGCAAGAGTCCTGGACATGACTGAGAGATTCAGTAGAATAGCTGGATACAAGGTCAGCACTAAAAATTCAGTAGCCTTTTTGTACACAAATAACAGACTCCCTTAGAGTCAAAGTGAGGAAGCAATCCCTTCCACAATAGCATTCAAAAAAATGAAATATCTAGGAGTAAGTCTAATGAAGGAAATGACCTCTACATTGAGAACTACAGCACTCTGAAAAAAAGAGATCGAAGAGGATATAAGAAAGTGGAAAGCATCCCTTGTTCCTGGGTAGGAAGAACCAATATAATGAAAATGGCCATACTTTCAAAACTGCTATACAGATTCAATGCAACGCTGATTGAAATACCAACAGTACATTTCACAAAACTAGAGAAAACAATCCAAAAATTCATTTGGAACCAGAAGAGATCTAGATTGGCAAATACAATTATAGGCTACAGAAACATGGCAGGGGGTATCACTATCCCCAACTTGAAACTATACTACAAAGCCACTGTGAGAAAAACAGCATGGTACTGGAAAAAAAAACAGGCCTGAGGATCAGTGGAATAGATTAGAAGATGCAGAAACAACTCCACACACACTTAGCCACCTCATCTGTTCCTCCCTGGAGGAAAGATAGCCTCTTTAATAAATGGTGTTGGAAAAACTGGCTTCCAACTTGCCAAAGATTAAAACTAGACCTATATCTCTCACAATGCACTAAACTAAATTCCAAGTGGATTAAAAATCTAAATATTAAACAGAAACAATAAACTGGCTGGAAGATAAGTTAGGTAGAACTCTTAAAGACACTGGCATAGGAAAAGACTTTATGAACAAGACTTAGAAGTGTGGCAACTAGCACAAAGAATTAGCAACTAGGATCTCATATTTTTAAAAAGTTTCTGCACTGCAAGAGAAACCACCAATAGAGCTAAGAGACAACCTAAAATGTGGGCAAAAATTTTTAGCAGCTATTCCTCAAAAATCTACTATCTAAATACATAAAGAACTAAAAAAAAAAAAAATCAGACCTCCCCAAATATAAAGACCCAATTCAAAAGTATCTGAAATGAACAGACATTTCTTAGACAAAGAAGTAGCAGCAGCAAATAAACATGAAAAAGTATTGCACTTCACTGGTCATTCGAGAGATGCTGATGAAAACAACACAGGGATTCTACCTCACCCCAGAAAGAATGTTTACTATCAAGAAATCACACAATAAGAAATGCTGGTGGGGCTGTGGGGGAGAAAGGAACCCTTCTCCATTGTTGGTGGGAGTGCAGACTGGTGCAACCACTGTGGAAATCAATATGGAGATAACAACTAGGATTGGAAGTCCCATATGACTGAGCCATCCCTCTGCTGGCTATCTTCCCAAAAGAATTAAAAGAACCATATCATGGTGATATATTTGCACCCATGTTTATAGCGGCAGTTTGTAATAGCCAAAACTTGGAAACAGTGCAATTGCCCATCAACTGGAAACTAGATAAAGAAAATGTTGTTTTGTTTTGTCTTTTTAATAATACAGAATACTACTCAGCCATAAAGAATGAGAAATTGGAGACATTTATAGTTAAATGGATGCACATTGAGGTCACACTCAAGTGAAATTAGTAGGACATGCGTGTAAATATTGAATTTGTCTGGTATGAAAAACTAAAGTGAAAAACTAAAAGTATGAAAAACTAAAAGTGTAAATAAGGATAAAAAGGTATAATAGATAATTTGAAATAGGAAGAAAATTGCCAAAGGGGTGTGGGAAAGGAAGGAAGAGAAAAGAAAAAATATGAGAACAGGAAAAAATGGAAACAAAAATCTTTCTATATAGGGAAGGGTGAAGGAGATAAAGGGAGAGCTGGAGAATGGGGGGAAAATAAGAACCAAGACCTGTCATGTAAAGATACAAGATCCCAGGGCCAGGGATTTAGCTCAACAGTTCAGTGGCCTGCCTTGCAGACCTGAGTTCGATCCCCGGTAGCAAAAAAAAAAAAAAAAAAAAAAAAATTTTTAAAAAAAAAAAAAAAAAAAAAAAAAAAAAAAGATACAAGATCCCAATGATGAATGTAACTGTATTGCATACCTAAAAGGTACCATTAAACTTAATAGAAAAAATTTAAAAATCAAATTAAAAATAATCAGTGCACATCAGGATGTGTCTTCCTACTTTTGTCTCATTGCTGAGACAATATATCCAATCCCCTAAGTTAAAGAAGGATAGGTTTATTTAGCTCACAGTTTGTAGAGGTTTCAGTTCATAAGTAGCTAGCTCCAAGCCAGCATCATGCAGGAGAGCAGTTCACAGTGTCCACAAGGTAGCAAAAGCCACAGGGACCTTAGCAGCATCTTTCTGCCCCTTTATCTTACCCAGACTACATAGGGTGGGTAGCACCCTTCAAGCCTAGCATTGCACCAGGAATCAATCCGAACATCTCATGCTCTAGACCCAGCCACCTCTGAAAAAGTTCCACCTATGCCTACATGAAGCTTTGCAGGAGGACGTCTAGACAGAAGCCATAACAGTGTGTGTGTGTGTGACTATATGTATATCACGTGCTGTAAACTAGAAGGATACACACTAAAATATTTATAGTTGGCTATTTCTGGGCAGTGGTAATGGACTCCGTACGTTTGTTTGTTTTCTTCTTTAAACTAATTTGTATTCTTTATGCTGAGGATGATATAATTCTTTTACTAAGAAGACATAATTCTATAATCAATAAAAATATGTGAGGTGGATGGACTGATGGGAGAGGTTAATCAATGGTACTAAGTTATAGCTAGTTAAGAGAAAGAAGATCTGGTGTGCTATTCCATATGGTAGTACGATGAGCACAGATAAAGATAGTGTAGTGTACTGTATAATTTAAAAAGCTAGAAGTTTGAAGGCTTGAACTATAAAGAAATGACAAATGTTTGAGGGGAAAAATAAGTTTAACCTGATTTACACATTACACAATGCATTTATGTATTGTAAGATCACATATAAGTCTATAAATACACATAATTTTTGTTTTATGTATTAGCAGAAACTTAAATTTAAACTTTGAAAAGTACACAAGTATGTGCATAAGAGTTTTTTGTTAGTACCACTCAAATCATCAGTATTGAGGTAAGGAGAAAAATAAACATATTTGGGGAACAGGTGAAAATAACAGAGCTAAAAATCTGTTACCATTTTATGTCAGTAGTTGGCATCCTGGCATCTATGAAGGGAGACTGATCCAGCCCTGTTGTCTATTGTAACTGTTTTTCCCATTGTTTGTTTTACCCTAAATCATTGCAACTATCTCACCATCTTCATATCTTCCTAGGATTATATAGCTTTTGGAGCTCAGTCAAGTGGAATAATTCTGGGCCAGTTGAAAATAATAAAATGTTTGTGAAAAACTTCCACTTTTTCCTTCGTTTTTCTAGATTTTGTTAACTTTTTAACTCACATAAGAATTAGACAACAGCAACAAACTATGGTCAGACACAAGCACATAGTTTCATTGGAAATATCACATTTATTGTTATTGTTTTAAAAGGCATCTAAATTCCTTAGGTGGGTGTGGTGGCACACACCTGTAATCCCAGCACTCAGAAGGCTGAGGCAGGAGGATCATTGTGAGTTCGAGACCAGCCTGGGCTACACAGTAAATTCCAGGTCAGTCTCAACTACATAGTGAGACCCTGTCTCAAAAAACCAAAACAAATACATAAATAAATAAAATAAATTCCCAATAGATTCTCACATGGTCATCCGTTTTAAATCTATAGAAAAGTAATAAAAAATTGAAAATTAATATTTTACTTGAAACATGGCATTGGAAATCTGAAATATACAGAATATATACAGAAGTAAAAAAGGTACCATTAAATATACTTAATATTTTTGAAATAAAAATATAGGGAGCTTTATAGAAATATCAATTTTCCATTCTTGTTCTGTTTAAATCACATTTTATATTTAGTTATTCTATTTTTTTATTTTTTTGGTACCAGGGATTGAACTCAGGTCCTTGTGCTTGTGAGGCAGTTGGTGGAACCCCTGAGCTAAATCCCCGGCCCTGAATTTAGTTATGTTTAAAGATCATGTAAATAAATGAAACATACTAAAAAGGAATATAAATAGATGAATAAAATGTTTCTTTCTCCCTTTCCACCTTAATGCTTATTGTTGAGGACCAAAGGAGATCGAAAGAAGAATAAAAGGCTCTGTCTTCAAGGTCATTAAAATTTAATGCAAAAAATACAAGTATGAAAAACTATAGAGAAGAAAGATGATGTTTGTATAGGCATTCAGAATAATGGTCTACCTACTTATAGATATGCACATATTTCTAAAATATTTCTTTGGTAACATTTAAAGACTATATTATTTGATCCATATATTGCCTGAACACCTATTTTTTAAAAGAATATCTTCCTAAATTAAATTTGCTGTCATTGAAAAGCAACTTGAAAACTATTTTGAAGTAGGACAATAATTTAAAAGCTTGAACCATTCCTCTTAAAAAAAAAATGGTACTGTTTAAATGGGCCAAGTTTAGAAACAATCCCAGAATGCAAAATATTCTATCTTATTCTTTGACTCTGGGTGTAACCCAGACGCTCATTTTAAAAAGTTGGCTCAGCCTTTAATGAGGTTGTATAAATTAACACCCATATTTACCATCACTTTAACATGCTTCTTTCCTAAGAATATCTCATATCAATTTCCCAATAGCTGGAGGGGCTCCCATTATTATGAAAATCATTTCTATTGCTTTACAATACTGTAGAAGTATTTTTAATTTATTTGTCTAATTAGTCTTCTATCTAACAGTTAGCCTCTTATTTAATTAGGGTTTACTGGTAGAATTAGTCCACATGATCATAAGTGATTATGACGATGAAATCCAAACTACATCTTCTGAAATGACAAGTTCAATGTATCTATAGGCCACTGGTGAAATGCCTGGAACCAATGGCTTATGTGTCTAAAATAGATATGTTATCTTTTGTCCAACAACTCATCTATATTTCTTTGAAAAAAAATCCCCATTTTGGCCTGGATTCTCCCCAGAAGGGAGAACATGAGATAAGAATCTGAATGCTCTCAGGAAGAAAGGAGAGAATTAGGGAACAGAAACAAAGAAGGGTGTGTTTTAAGGTTGGATTCCTAAATTGGTCACCAGCACTGAAGGCAGTAAGTGCTCAACCCCACCAGGATCCTCATAGAAACTGCAGAGAACACACCTCAGGAGGTTTCCCTGAGGGGCAAAAGAGGACACCGCCCATCCTTGGGCTACCACATCCCATGGGTCAAGAGACATCCCACTGGATGTTAACTTGGGTCCATGGCAGGAATTTATAGCAGGAAATTCCATAACAGTATCTCATACCAAGTTATCATTGAAACTATGAGGTAAAGGTGGGAGATTGGTAGAGGCAAAGCAGTCATAGGTTGTAACTTTGTGAAACTAGTTACTTCAGTCATCGCTATTGTAGAGAAAGATGTGAGGTGGGGATGAGGAGACACACAGTCCATCAGGGTACCACACCTTGCACCTTTGCTAAATCTGGTCTTTCAGATAGGCAACTGGCCCAGGCTCTCTTCCAAGTGCTTCCATTTAGTTCGTCCAAACAGGTACATGACTACTGGGAAAAAGAAGCTCTTGTCTCACTTGGACCACTAAGGTAGGGAAACTATGGACTTGGATTTCCAGTAGCTTTCTTGCTTGGCCATCATAAATATTTTTCTTTGTGATACAGACAAGCAAAGACAGATGCAAGCAAAACCAAAGTCTTGGTTCTTACAGCCTGGCCTTTGACAGTCTAAGCTGCTCTCAAAGCATCCTTACCACGAAAGCCAACACATTCTAACTGCAGCGTGGTTGCATGTTTAAACTAAGTTAGGTTGGATTTTGGACACTTTCAATAGAGTAGTCACCAGTTCCTCCTCTGACATAGGGATGTTCATCTCTAAGTGTGGAAAGACTTACTGCTTAATCTCAACCCTTTTCTCTCTTTCTTCCTCTCTTCTCTTCCCTACAAATGTATCCCTAGCCTTTATTGGTTTTTATTATTATTGAAAAAATTTCCTGCATACTGCCATACAACCTATTCAATCTCCCAGAGCCAACTATTATCAGCTTTGCTGAGTATTTCTTTTACAAAATGTACTTCTTTGTTTAAAAAAAATACACATATACTTTACCCCTTGATCTATCATTTCAATCTTGGGATAAATTCACTGATATTCTAGTTCTTCCTCTTTTTGCTGTGACCTGACACTTTTTTCCTCTGGAAGTTTTTATGTTTCTCCCTTGTAATACTGGGTTCTGACATTTTCTGTTCATTGACTTTGATTTTTTTATTCATTAAGTTTATTGGTATGTTTCATGTATACAACATGATGACATTGATCACTGGGAATTTGTATCTTTACATGGATATCCTGGTTCTTATTTTTTTTTCCCCATTCCCCTGCCCCCCCACCCCTCCACCCTATTTACAAAGACTTTGTTTCCATATTTTCCTTTTCTCATATTTATTTCTTTCTCTTCTGTTCTTTCCCCTACCCCTCCTACTTCCTCTTCCCCTTTGGACCTTTTTTTTTTAACTATTTCAAATTACTTTCTTTAGTGTGGTTCTGTTCCATCCATTTTCCTGAGTGGTGAGCAGGCCTTTGAAATTTGAAATCTTTAACTTAGAATCTCATGCTCTTTATTTCTGTAAAGGGATTTAGAAATTGAAGGGCTCAGAAAGATTCTCTACTTCTCCCTCACAGTCCAGCTTTTCTTGCAGGGGGTGGGTATCCACGCTGAGGAATTTTCACAATTTTGTAACCAAGTCCTTCTAAGAGTTTATTTCTCCAATATTATTTTAAAAACTAAGAGCTTTATTTTCAGTTATCTAAATGTCTCTCTGGTTTCAAGGACGTATTATTAGCTCTTACTATAGGTACAAATGATAGATTTAAATTATTTTATACTCCCATGCCCAATAGTTTACTTTTTCCTATTTATGGGTTTGGTTTATTGTCTTTTGTGTTAGAGGCTTTACAAAGATACCTGGCGGTCCTTGTTTGCCTGTCACATTTAAGCCTGGGAGACTAAAGAGGTGAAGGGAAGTTGTGTACGTGTGACGCCACCCACTAACACTGCATTGCACTGTAGGGTGAAATAGTGAGTTTGGTCCCTCAGGAAAACCATAGGTAGTGTCCTTAGTTTCTCACTCATGATCTGCTCTAATACACTGGAGACGAATCCATCTCCAAGAAATGAGGAACACAACTCAGTGTGTACCTTCTGCCGGGGAGGGTGGTGGCCTCAACATTTGCAATTATAGATCCTTGTTTAATTTCTATGCTTTTAGTATCAAATTTTAGCTTCATATTCTAAAAAGTCCCATTGCTTTACAGCTTCTTTGGGGAATCCCAAATTATATATGCTTTCACACACATTCAGGGTTTTTGTTAATCACAAAAATGGAACAGACCTGTCTTTTCTATGCTAGGGAAAAGGCAGGCGAACTTCATAGCACCCAGAACTCTTCTGGAGTCTGTGTTCTGTCCTGGGCATGGCATGTATGAGGTTAGGGGTCATGGTTATGACTGTGCTGGGTAGGTGTGGTTTGTTCTTTGGTATGAATATGCTCTGCAGTTCTTGCTATAGTACCGTTTAGATGGTGAGAGATTTGTGTCTACATTCTAAGAATGGTCCTTCCAGGCTTCTGCTGATTTTCATGAGCCTCTTAGAACCTGGCAGTAAATCGTATTTTTGCCTAAGAATACAGGTCTCAGTTCCTGTTTTTTGCAACCAAGAATTCTTAGTGATATAAGCACTGTTGCTTAAGTGGCATGGTGTCTAATGACAGCACCTAGAATACCTAAGGTCTGCCCGTGTAGTCATTATATGGCTTTTATACAGTCCCATTTCACCAAAATACACAGACCACTTATTAGCTAAAAAATTATGTGATGCCTATTCAACATTGAGTTAACAATAAAAAAGGAACAGAATCAAGTAGGAGTAAAATGTCAGTTATCTTCTAAAATGTTTATGAATCTTCTTCAATGAGAAGACCTATATAAGGAATTTCAATCCAAACTTCCCGATAAGGTTACAGAGTCAAAACACTGTATTTATTTACTGCAGACATTTTTATGACCTTTCCCCTCTAAATCAGCAATTTGGAAGGAATGGCTGCACTTTTGCAATTCATAAACACTTCTGTCCAATACAGCACGGAAAACAAATGCTCTACTCTGCACTCACATTCCACAGCTCCCTTACTCAGTTCACGGTGTGTTCAGAAACATTCCCTCAAAAATCCCGTCCTTTCTCCGCACACCTTCTGTATTATACTTCTTTTTGTTCACTTCATATTTAAGCCCATGGATACTGAAGATTAACTTTTTCTGAGGCAGCAGTCAGAAAAACAGCCCTTCGGCTCATCTGTTCAAGTATTTTGGCTCAGAATTGGAGTTTTAGAGACCAGGTAAAACAACACCAGCCTTTTTCTCTATGCCCATCCTCTATTATACAGAGCAAGAGAAAGTAGAAGTAGTAGCCCCTACTCTGCTTTGCTCCGTTTTGCCTGAATTAGACCTCACTTAACACAAATTCCAATTTTGGTTGAAACTCTCTGACTCAATAGAAACAAACATAACCAACCAAGGAGCCTCCTCTGCTTACTAACTGGGTTAACCTGAGCTAGTTACTGATTTCCTCTCAGCCTCACTTGTCTCTCTCTCTTTTTTTTTTGTACTGGGAATCGAAATCAGGCCTTTTTGCCCTTGTGCCTTGTTCCAGGCGCTGGAACCACTGAGCTAAATCCCCAGCCCTGTCTCACTTTTTAAAATAGAAAAATAATACCTGTTTTTCCTTCCTCCAAAGGTGGTTGCATGACTACAGTGAGGGAATTCTGTATGTGACAGCATTTTAAAAATTGAAAACCACCTTTTTCATAAGGCTGATATTCAAAGAGGTGTAGATAATGTTGTCTGTGTAAGGCCACGCTTGCCTGTTGGCAATTCAGTGATTCCCACAAAAGCAAATGTTTACGTGGATAAATATTCATCCCCATCAAGAATAAAAGAAATACACTTTCAGACAACAAAGAAATACCACTGTTTACTTACTTAAAAGAAATGTTTAGAAAATAAGGTTATCCGGTAGCAATGAGACCAGGTTAAAATGAGGAATCTCTGAATGCAAGTAAGATGGTAATAATAGTTTTGTCAAATAATTTGACAATGCGCTACTGTTCAGTGTTCAAAAATTTCATACCTTTTCTCCACTCATTTAATTTACTAAGAAGCACTACAAATGCTTTGCAGTGTGATTATTTGTAATAGCCAAAAATGAAAACAAACTAAATGGCTAAAAATGAAAGAATGGTTCAGTAAATTTTATTATGTAGACACACTGGAAATATGCACAATGATTTCATTAAACTATGCTTTGAAAATTTTTCAACAAGCTGGGGAAGTGGGCCAGATATTTTACAACATTTTATAATGTTGTGTATTAACATATAATACATATAAGGGTATGCACATGTGATGAATTAATAGGGAAGAGTAGGATATTACATTTGTATATGATATATATTTTAAGGGTGCCAAAAAACAATGTCACCCAGAACCAGCACACCTAAAAATATGAACAGAGTTTGCCTCTGGATATTGGCATTATTTGAATTTTATTTTATATTTGCCAGTACTTTTTATATTTTCTATATTAACTATGTATTCGTGTGTATGTCTGTGTGTGTGTGTTTAGAAATTTAGAAATACTCATCAGGATCATGATGTATAATCAGGGTAAGATGATCTTGCTTCATGTCTTCAATCTTTTAACTTAAGCAAAGCAATGATAGCTTAAAGACTTTTTCAGATGTAGGATATGTCCAATTCTTGCACACAATTGGCTCTGTTCCTGACTGCCCATTACCCAACATACTCCAAGAGCACGCAGAATTTTTATGCTGGCACTCAGCTTCATGCCAGACCAAAGAATCTTGCTTTCACGGAAGTCTTGGGAAATGTCGTGCTTCTTTAAAAGTACGTCTGGAAAAGTTCCTAGTTTATATATCTCTGCATCTGATTTCTACGGCAGAGGGTACAATCTAACAGCAAGCTACTTGGGAAGATTTTGGTTTTCTTGCCTTCCCATGGGATGAGGTCCACCCAAGAGACATGGGTGTTTTTAAGAGATAACACCGTTGTAGTTCAGTTCCTTAGTGCAGGGTGTCCCTTTTAGTCCTACTATACCAACTCCTCGGGGGAACAATGCCTGCTGGCCAAACCAACTGACAAGACATTATAGGCAGAGAAAAGAGAAAGTGAGACAGCATCAGAGACAGAAGGAAGCAGGCATAGAAAAAAGCCTTTTATCTAGTTGTGACATATGTAAACTAGCACTCCAAAATAAATGCTTCATGATATTCATTGTTTGATATTCACACAATTTTGCTAAATTCAGTGCTATGTATTTTACTTTTCTACTTTAGGTTTTAAGCGGAGTAGAAATGTGTCAGCATGGCTTCCAAAAATATACAGATTACATTTAAATTATTTTATGGTTTATTTTGTTGAAAATACACATCCAAAAAAAAAAAAAAACAGTGGCACATTCATTACAGTAAGAATCTCTCCAAGAAATCAGTTTGAATAATGAAACAGTTACCAGAAGTCTATCAAGAAGAACTGAGACTTTAGGCTTATTATTAGCGACCATTAACAATCCTCTAAATCTTAACACTGGAACACGAGCCACATCAGCAAATCTCGTTCTCTTCTTGAAGCTTAAATATTTCCACAATGTTTTCACCAACTAAAAATTGGTGCTAAAAGAGCAGACTTGGTCCCTCAGCTCTGAGAGAGCAAAGACTAAAAATATGACTGGGTTAGACAGCCGTGACGAAGCTGAAGGACCTGCTAGTACAGAGAAAAATCTTTCTATTGTGGGTGGACAACAGATCAGTAGAAATGAGGTTCAATGAGAAAGTACAGATGGGTCTATGATAATCAAAGGACACATATGTGATAAAATAGAATAAAACAAATGAGGGTAATGACATGGGACCGACTTGTCTAATTTTTAGCTTTAAGGATGTAGCAGAAATGAGAAAGATTCAAATCGGATATCTAAATGTTAGCTGGAGTAAAAACTAGATGATGGTGGTGGTAGAGAGTAAGAAATTATGTACATTTTCTAAGTGAATTTAAAATGCAAAAAAGAAAAAAATAGATTGAAGGGTTTTGTGCACTATAGTAGTAAGTTCTGGTCCAAATGTTTAAAGGCAGGGTTGTGGGAAATTGTAAGCCATATTGTAGAACTTCTGACCTAAAGATAGAAAAGACAGTTTTATAGACAAGCATAATTTACACCATTAGTGGCAACCACTATAAAAGAGTGTGCATAAAGAATTATTGAATGATAAAAGCTACTGGCAATACAAAACATATTTAATTATTTCATTTGTAAAGAACTATAAGTTATGTAATTACAAGGGATACAGAAAAAATTATTTACAGAGATTTCCAATGAGAATGGATAATACATCTGTGTCTCCTGTTTGCTTTTTCCCCACATAGATCACCTTGTATTATCAAATTTCATTAATTCTAAGATATATTTTCATACATTTCTCAAAATTGGGATTAGCCTTAAAATGTGGTTCACAGTGGCATGTAAAGTGATTGTGTCTTATATAATCAAGGCATTTCAGAGTCAACAAAATATGTTTTTAAAAGTCTAAAGTAAAAACTTAGAAAATTTATGTAACTCCACTTCTTTATGACGTGCAATGCCCACAGAAAATAATCTGGTACTTACATTTCTTAGCTTCGATCTAATCATAAGAAACACAAAAAATATTCAGAAAGGAAGTGAAAATTAAGTTTCCCCATTGGCTGACTATGAACCATGATGCCAGATTTATACTAGAAAGCCCCTGAATTATTTCACTTTTTCACTTTTCATTTTAATAGTCGAGGGATCAAGCATCAGAAACTAAAATCTTGAAATGGCCTACACTCAATCTCAGGAGAGACACTGGAATACTTTAAAATTCTTATTTGTAAAGATATTACAGACTAAATTATTAAAGACTAAATTTTCGGAACCTAAATCAGCCCCCAAAAGCAAGCTGGTCTTTATTACAGATTTCAGATCAGAGGCATGATGTGCTCCGTACAGCTAACTGCATTACGGATTTGGGCAACTCCACTCAGCACCAGCTGAAGCGTCCACCGGGTCTAGGGTCTGCAATATTGTTAGATGAAATGATGAATAATTCCTGGGGAATTCTTAATGAATAATTTCTTTCCCCCCTTCCTATGTGCCATTATAGCCTAGACCCTGAAGAAATTTCTAATAAAAGTATATTACATTCTCTTTTCTTCATTAGTAACTACAATATGTATGTCATTGATGTCAGGGGAGTACAGCATACACTTAACAATCAGGTATATGGTGCAACGTATCGCAACAGTAGTATTAAAATACAACACACCCGAATCTAGTGATGTGATGTATTTTTTTATGCGATAGACCATGAAATTAGAGAATCTCCCATAGTTCTGACATATTATTTCTCCTCTTAAATCATTATAATCACCAGACCCATCTCATGCCTCAATCTCTAAATGATAATGGAAGCAGATCACAGTATAATCAAGGAAGCTCTCAAGATTCATTTTCAGAAAAATATGATGCTCACCCTCACTAAGTAGAATTCTTCATTAATTAATAGTGTCATTGATGGCTTTATCTTACCCACCACCAAGTTTCTGAAAATCTTACTTATGGTGCCATAAAAATCAGAATCTGTGGAAAGTATTATATGAATAAGTAGTCATATTATAGTCAAATAGGAACAATAGTTTGAAGAGACTCCTTAAAAATTTTTCCATCCTTGTTTCCAGGAAAAGATTTGTCCTTCTGTAGACTAAAGCCATAGGTTGAAATTTGCCCTCTGGCCTTTTACCCAATGGTGTTACAAGGGGCTGATGGGAAGAATACATATTGCAGACTTCATATAAGGTGAGATGGATGATAGTCATTCCTTTTCCCTGTACTCCCAGAAAGACCATCTTAGTGTAGGCTGTCTCCTCAGCTTACTCCCCAGCTATAGCCTGAGCACCAGTGAAACAATTTCATGTGGTGCTTTCCCATAAATTACAGAGCAAGAATGAGATTTAGGTGGCTAGAAGAGCGGCACCTGGCTATAGAAAGCACACAGTCAGTGAGTAGTAAATTGATAAGTTTTAGGGATTGCAAACTTTAGATACACACATAGTATATGCATATAGATGCATATGACACACGGACACATAGATAGATAGACGATAGAGCATGAATGCAAAGCCAGCCCTGTCAATAGTCACTCCATCTGGAATCTTTCCCATATAGAAGCTAGATGCCACTCTCAATCATGTGTATAATGGTGACTATGCGATACATACAAACAATTGTCCATATGGACATGTAGTTGGATAACTTGCTTTCATTTTCATAACAAAGGTATCACCATTTGAAGTCAATGTATGGAAATCCACTTCATCCTTTATACTGGTTATATACTGTCCTGTTATTTCTGCATAAAAGCTGAATCCCATGATGCACAATTGTAAATGGTGCTCTAATAAACAAGCTGATGCATTACAAAGCTTGCTTCTGTCCTGTCTTCATCAACTCTCCTTTTGCGTCATTAGAATGTAAATTCTACTCATCCCTGAGGGAGTTGTTTCTTGGTTGCTCCAGAACATAGTCATTCACGGTAAGAAAGAGTTCTGGTTTTGAAATTACTCGCTTGTGCTTTGGAACACAGAGGGATCCTGCTAGTTGCAGCCCATGTGGCCAATGAAATGATGGGAAGAGATTACCACGGTGCCTGGCATACACTACTGATACCACGAAGAGGCTGACACTATGATGCAACATTTACTACCAAACGACTTTCAGGTGATATTGTGATACCATCATGGAGTAACGATCTAGAATAAAATAGTTCCTTAATCCGAAAGAAAATAACCGGGTCAGCCAACAATGAATACAAAGGGATGACAGACAACCATGTGAGCACACATAACACTGTGCTATAGGACATAATAGTTATTATTGTAAAATGATTTCATTTTAGTTATATACTCTAAGCAAGATCTGTTTACTTTGATCCTAGTTTACAGTCCAAAACTTGAAGGTAATTCAGAATTTGGATTCATATCTGTCTGACTTCACATTACTCCTCTAAATTAAAGTACTAACACGTTTTGTCCCTTGTCAAATTAAAAAAGGCAAATTAATACCTTACAAAAATGTGAAAAATTATAAATATTAACAAAACATAAAATTATTGTGTTTTTATTGGCTTTACTGAGATATCCATACAATCAATACATACTTTATTCATCTGATTACTGAGTGTTAAAAATTTCCCGTTGAGTATGTTAAGGATTTTATAGTAATATTCATTCTTTAATGTAGTGTGTGTTACTTTTTTTCTATCGCCGATACCCAAGGTTAGAGGGAAAAGGGTTTATGGAGCTCACAGGTTGTAGCGACTTCAGTCCATAAGCAGCTGGCTGCAAGACAAAGTGACAGGAGGGCAACCGTTCATGGCAGCAGAAGACAGCAAAAGCAACATGATGCCTCACAGTATCTTTCTGCTCCTTTTATCTTATTCAGACTATTGGCATCAGGGCAGGGCCAAAGCAGTAATCACACGGTATTAATCCTGGCATCATGCACTCTAGATTTGCCCACCTATGACTGCGTGAGGCTTTGGGGGGCCATCTAGACCCAAACCATAAATGTATAAATACTTGATAGGGATAGGGCTAAACACTATAAAGTAATGATTGTCAACTTTGGCACCGTTAGCATTTTGGCTAATGAGCTTTTTATTGTGAAGAGGCAGCCCTGCGTATTGCAGTTTGTTGAACGGCAATTCTGCTGTACTAATGGCTTTCTTAGAACTGAGATAAAATACCACCCCTTAAAGAAGAAGTTGTTTAATTTGCTCAGAGTTTCCATCCATAGTCAGCTGGCTCCATTGCAAAGATATCACGGCTGACAGGGGTGGCACAGCAAAGCTGCTTGGTTATTGGTGATCAGTGCAAGACCGTCCGGGCAGAAGGGGGTAAGGATCAGACATAAACCCCAGAGGCACACCTCTATAACACATCCAGACACACTTAGAAATTTGCTGCACAAATACCCTTGATGGATCCCAATGCCAAACAAGTTGAAATTCCACCCTCTCCACCACATCTAGCCCCTTTTGCCCTAGACGCGACAGCAGCTCTGTCCCTAGACATTTTCAAATGTCCCAAAGGTCAAATAACTCCTCCTGAAAACCATTGCTCTAACTATGAATTTACTCTTCATCATCGTTGAGGATTATGATCATTGGTTATGGTCACACTTTCTTTGGTGTAACTTTATATATTAATGTATCATTGCATCCATACCAGCCCCAAATACAGACTTTGACCCAGCCCACGAACACTTACCTAATCATGGACTGAAATGCTGTTTAGCTTTTATATTGAGTTCTTTATCAGTGGTTTAAATTACTGCTTTTATTGTACAACCCAAAGCACATGTGTTAGGCAATATATTCAAAGCCCATAATAATCTCAGAAGTGAGAAAAATTAAATTTCTTCATTTGTGTAGTTTGTGCTTAATTTGTGCTGTATCCTACACCAGTGAACTAATTTATCAACTTCCTTTTACATAGATTTATGAAGATTTGTCTACAGAGCTGCCCTAATCAGCATTCATACAAAAGAAACAACAAACCAGTCAATAATTCAACAAATAAAAGCTACTCTGTTGGGATAAATTTTCTCATCCATATGTTGAATGGCATGGGTTGACACCTGCCTGCTGGCACTGTTTAGTCAGCTCAAAATTTAAAGCCATTACGTGGTCTTTGTAATTTCATGCCTGTTTCTGGATCCCTAAATAGAAGTTTTTTCACATACAATTTAGGGCCCTTGGTCTCCAGAGCCCTTCACTTCTCTTATTGATCACAATTTATACTAATCTTTCTCTTTTGACTATGGTAAAATGAGTACAATGTCACCAGGTAGTTGCTACATCCGTATTTAACTAAAGACTGAATGATGAATGCCGAGAAAGAAAACTCCCTTTAACTTTTGGCCACAAAAAACTACTTTATTCATTATTGGCTAGTTGGGAATGTCTCTGGTGATGGTATTTTGTACAACTGTGCGAGCGGTAGGATAATCGCATACCTAGTGCACAGGATTCCCACTTGACATACTTGATAATAATTCCTACCTGGAAATTACACAAGAACTATAATGAGACACCATTACCTAACAGCTACTTTCCTAAATGATTGTGTGAGGTGTAAATCAATAAACTGTGATTAATGAGGTTACATTCCATTTGTGTTAATTCAGTGGTACTCAATAAAATAAACATCTGTTGCTTATACCAGCTAACATAGAAACATAGCAAGGAAATACATTTCTCTTTCTTTTAAAATTTGTTTAGCTGTTTGGGCTTTTTGGCCACAATATCTCAAAGAAGCAAGGCATTATGATTATTAAAAGGCAGGCACACATAGTGTTGAGATGATGTAGTTAACACGTGTTCGGCAACATATTCAAAGTCTGTGATAATCTCAGAAGAAAAACTAAATGATCATTGCAGTCAAACAAGAAAAATCATCAGAATTCTCAGGTTTATCAAGTACTTGCTATATGTCAGGCATTATGCAAGGAGCTTACATGGATTCTACCCTTTAACTCTCAAAACAGTCATATAAAACTATGAAAAGTACTCAACTGCACTAGCTATGAAGAGAGATAAACTTAAATTAAAACCACAAGGCAATATTCTGATCTGAAAGAATGGATAAATAAAAAACAGAGACAATAGCCTGCTGGTGCCAGTATAGAAACACTGGGATTCCTATATACCGTTGAGGAGTATAAACTGGTAAAATCACAAAAGAAGGGTTTGGGATGTTGACTAAAGTTGAAAAAAGTACTTATTTTATGACTTATCAGTTCCTTTCTTTAGTATATACCCAATGAAATATGTAACATATATTTACTAAAACCATATAAAAATGCACAGCAAAATATTTAAATTAGCTCCAACCTAGAAACTAAACAAATATCTATCAATAATAAAAAAAGGTGATAAATTGTGGCATAGTAAAAAAGGTAATGCTATACAACAATCATACTGGACAATTCTAAGTACATGAACCCATATATATGATCCCCCCAAACATAATATTGAGAAAAGTAAGACAGACTTTAAAAAGTCTGTGTTGTATGATTTTATATACACATACAGTAAAAGGCAAAACTGATCTACAATGCATGAATTTATGAGTCTTAGATGCTGCTGGTGTGACACTGAAGACTGGAAGGATAATTTAAAGGATATGGTTTCCTGATCTAGGTGCTATGTACATGAATGTGTTCACTTTGTAAAACTCTTCATAAAGTTGTTTATTTATGAGCTATGAACCTTTCTGTATGTGTTATGCTTTGGGAAGTAATTTTATAAGATCTTGTGAGGTATCAGAGATTATTATTTTCCTCTGATTTATAGATACAGATAGAGAACTAATGAAGTTAAGTAATTTAGTTAAGGACGTGAAGGGAGAATTTTAATTTTGGTAGCCTGACTATAAGCCTCTGTCTCATCGTAGCCACTCAGGACATGAGATAAGAGAGGTTCACTTTTCCTCCTTTTCAGCATTCATATCTTGGCCTTGATTACCCAGGGTCAAAGGCATGGGAGGAAGTGAGCAGTTTCACTAAGGACCTCTCCGTGCTGGGCCTTAAGTTTTCCCACTTGATAAAACCTGAAAATAAGAGATCCTACTGGCTCTAAAAGATGTCACAGAGACCTGGTATACCAGAAACTACTGTTTTCAGTTGGTAAGTGACATGTTCAGTTACAGGGAATGCATTGCCCTTCAGGTCTGATCCCAAGGGTAGAAACTCAAAGCTGAAAACCTGCACACGAGTATAGTCGAATGGCCCGGATTATGGAATGAAGAAGACAGGAAGTGGAGAAGCTTCTCGTGAGATGTGCAAAATGGAAGATGAGCAGCATGATGGGGACCTCCAGGGACCAACACACAGACAGAAGAGGAGGGGAATAAGGCAGGTTCCCTAATAGTGCTGATGGAGGAAGCTACTAAGGGCATTTTAATGAGAACAAGGGCAACGCCTCTTTAAATGAACAATACGCCTGTGAGCAGTGATTTTTTTATGGAGTAGTCCTGGGTGGTGGTGGTGGCTATGGAACGCATCAAAGCTCACTGAAAATGCAGGTGTAGGGGTTTACCCATAGTGACTCCTGTCTGAAGTGGATCCACAAGACTGAATGTATTTAATAACCCAGCACAGACAATGCTGATGGAGCACTGATACCTTGGGAATCACCGGCTTAGTGAAAAGCTACCCAAGGAAAGTGCCTTGTCATGGTGAAAAGGTGAGAGAAAAGTAAAGTGACAGAAGAAGTTAATTCACTTCATAGGTAACTCTTTTTCACATTAAATTCTGATTCAGTTTTAAATTGTTTTATAAATATGACTGATTAAAATATAAGAAAACTAAGAACTGCAAAAATAAAACAAATCTCAAGGAATCCAAGTCATGCGAACCAAACTTGCTTCTTAAGTAAACTTTTACATATACAAATCCACGATTTCTTAAGCCCTTCCTTCAAGCTTTCTAAAGTTTTTAGAATGATGGGTCTCCTAGAGTCAATTGAGTAAATAATTTAAAGTGAACATTGATATATTCTCAGAGTTGGAAAAAATGATAGCAATACCAATGGACTAGAATGTAAAAGCAGGCTGTAAGAAACCACCTCCTATGCTTTGGTCATATACCAGTAGAAAATACTACTCTTCTCTCTGTGTGCTAATGATTCCTGTATGGCTAACTCTATACCCTAGAAAATGAGAGTCTAATTGAAAATTTAATCTGACTTGATCCAATATAATTACTCTAATAAAAAAATTAAAAAGTGTTAATGTGTTTTGGAGAATTCTGCCCTTCCTGAGTGAAGTTGCTAATTAGATACACTAGTAGTTATGCAATTTTAGTCTGAATTATTAACATATTTGTTAATAGCATCTAATTTTACATAACCAAAGAACTTGTATGGTTTTACGAGTTATTTAGAGGAAAACTTAGAAACATCTGTTCATCCATAACAACATGCTTAGTATGAGGATACATATTAAAATTTTTAAAATTTCTGTCATGAGGCTTAGATTTCAAGTTTCTCAAGAGTCTACATTGTAAACTTGTGTGACTGAGAAACCTGGAGTAGTTGGATTACTGCACATGAACTATTCCTACTGACAATTAGACAAAGATGAGCAAACTATAAAAGTCACATCATCAAAACTTTTATATTTTGAAATACAAAAGAGAGGAGAAATGGAGGAAGGTGAGTCAGCAAGCTGATGAACAGTGTCCTTGTGGTATTTGCCACACTGGGCAGTAGGTGAGACCTTATCGCAATTAGAAAGTCAGCATAGAAAGGAGACCCAGAAAAGTTTGTTTGTTTTGCAGTGCTGGAGATTGAACTCAGGACATTGTGCTTGCAAGGCAGACACAGCACCACTGAGCTAAATCTCCAGCCCAAACCCAGCAAAGTTTTTAATGGGCAAATGAAGTCAGAATAATAAAATTTGGAGATTTGTAGCCTCTCAGTGTATCTCTATGAAATGATGAAATGATGAATCTAAGATTTTATAAGAACTATAGAATAGACTAAAATACTCTTTTGCATTGAGTTTACTGGTACATTTTAGTGTACAATACTGTGGCATTCATCATTGAGAATTTGTACCTTTCCATGACATATATGGGGAAAAATAAAATATTCTTAATGGGAGAATGAAAAACTCCACAGTCTAGGATTGGGGTTGTGACTCAGTGGCAGAGCACTTGCTTCCTGGGCTTGGGGACCTGAGTTTGATCCCCAGCACCACAGAAAGAGGAGGAGGGTGAGAAGAGGGAGAAGAAAGAGGAGGAGATGGGGAGAAGGAGGAGAAAAGAAAAAGAAAAAAGGAGTCCACAATCCTGTAGATTTAGTAGATAGAAGTTCTGAAAAATAAGGGCCAGAAACAAGAGCAATGGCTGAGAACTTCAGAGGAGGAAAAGATTAACACCTAAGGTGGGAGTTTTATACCTGATATTACCTGGGGCAGGCACCAACTCTGGATCTACTTGGTGCGTAAAAATCTGGACATGTACTCCTGAGCTACAAGGAAACCATCCGATATTTTGAAATTAGTGTAGTGTAATAAATACAGTTGGAAGCATAGAAAACTTTAATATGTGACCTTAATATCTGCACTAAGTTTTGACGATGCCATAGTTAAAGGTGAAAGGTGTCAGCAGGAAAATTTTCAAAGGGAAAAACTAAACCTTCCAGATAACCAAGTGGTACAAAACTACTGCCCGGCCCAGTAGAGCTCATCTCTGACTTCACGTAAGGATCTGTCCCTCACCTTAGCTGCTGAAACGGAAGAAAGATATTTCTTTTGTGGAAATTAATATTGTTTAAAGTCTATGCATTTTTAAAATATGTAATGTCTTACATGTGGTCAAAACTAATTACACACAGAAGACAATGTCAGGGATAAACAACTGAAAGAAAAAAAGACAATAAAGGCAAACACAGATAATTCTGTTGACATTACTCAACAGAGTCTCCAAAGTAGTGACAGTTGTTGTGTTCAAAGAAATACAGAAAAAGGTGTCCAAACAAAGGAAGGATATTTTCAAAAGTATATTTGGATCTATATATTCTGATGCAAATGGAGTTTCATGTTAAAATCACT
This sequence comes from Fukomys damarensis, assembly GCF_012274545.1. Classification (NCBI taxonomy): domain Eukaryota; kingdom Metazoa; phylum Chordata; class Mammalia; order Rodentia; family Bathyergidae; genus Fukomys; species Fukomys damarensis. The sequence goes on along the minus strand of NW_022900940.1, from coordinate 4,644,146 downwards.
GGTATTGGAATTTTGGAACTCAGGTGGGTTTGACAAAAAATTGGACATAGTGGAAGACAGAAGTAGGAAAGTAGAAACAAAAAAATATGAGAATTGAAAAAATGGAAATAAAGTGTTTGTAAGTGGGGAGGGGAGGAGGGGGTGAAGGGAGGGCAGGGACAAGGGAAAAATGAGAACCAAGACCTGTCATGTAGAGGTACAAGATCCCAATGATGACTATAACTGTGCTGTATACCTAAAATGTACCAATAAACTCAATAAAAAAGGATACTTGAACTGAAATAAAGCAAGCAAAAATAAAAGCAAGAAGAGAAAAGAGCAGCAGACCAAGTAGATGGTCAAAAGCTCTGTCAGATGTGGAACTGGCATTTCAGAAGGAAGACAAAGGGATGGCTCCCAACAAAAGAGGCCAACTTCTGAGGTTTGGGTGATGTCTCCCCAGTGTCCCACAGGTTAAAGGCTGGACCCCAAGGTGCCACCCTGGCAGAATCATTAGGAGGCAGGGCCTAGGGGGAGGTCAGCAGTCACTGGGGAGTGAGGTGTTTCAAGTGAAATCTCTTGGCAGCTCTCTGGAGAAGCCTTTCTTCATGGAGTGAGGGAAGTGTGATAAAGCAGTAAGCCTCAGCCATTCTTTCTTGCTGCCTCTGTTAGAGCCTGAACTGGTGATTCAGACATGTGCTTCTGTGATGACGTGCTGCCATTCTTGCCCTCAGCAGGAACCAAGTCAAAGGGACCACCTGACCTTGGGATCTGAATCTCCAAAACTGCAAGCTAAACAAAACTCTTCTCTTTACAAAGTTAGTTTCCTTAGGTATTTCATTTTAGAAATTCAAGGCTGATAAATACACCAACACATTTATTCTAAAAGCTTATAGAACCTTAACAATATTACAAAAGAACAGCCAATAAACTGAAAGCCAGAGAAAGACAAGATCATACTTTAGCCAGCTTTGTATCTTGTGCCATTGTTGGGGGCAGAGTACTGAAAAAAAAAAGGCTTAATAAATCTTGGGTGAAGTAATTATTTCCTGCATAGCCTCCTACCACCGCCACTATTTTGGCACCTGGTTCTGTGGAAATTTCACAACATGATTAAACCTGTGAATCAATTACCTCCTAAAATTGTGGAACATACTTATGAAAAGAGACCTTAGGAATTCTCTAGTGAAATAGTTCAATTGCTAGTTCCCAGGGCTTTGATTTTGCCTTACTGAAGAGGGCCATGATGGGAAGGAAAGGCACTGGGTAGGCAGGCTCAGGGGCACCCACCCATCCCCGCTTTGCACAGGTGCCTTGCTTTTATCTGTTTTGCTGTCTGCACTCACATTTCATTTGAAAATAGTATTCTTCAGATAAAAAATGATTGTGGAATTACGAACCTACCACCCCCCCTCCCCTTATATTACAGACAATATAATTGAGGCCTGAAGACACAACGTGACCTTTTCAAGGTTACATTGCTAATTAATGGCAAAACAGGGACTAGACAAAATGTCTTGAATTTGGGTTCATGGCCTTTTCTAATACATCATACCGCTTTTCCTCATCTAAGAATTTATGCAAAAATGAGGTACTTTTGCAACACAATCATTAAGAACATGGTACTTTCCACCACATTATTTGAATATTTGTTCTGAACTATAAACCCATTATCTTGTTCTCACTGCAAACAAGACATAATTGAATGTCATTGTCTAGTCCACCCTTTTCTCTCTTTCTATAATTTTCACCTCTTTTTTCTCCTTCCCTGTCTATAATTGCTTGATGTGGACGTAAGCTTATGCCAACAGTGTATGATTATGTCCTTCTTAGTACACGCTAACATTTTCCGATCTCGATTTTAGGTTCAAGCCTAGCTTAAGACCATCTATTCTAAACCTTTTCTGAACAGCACCATAGGGTGACAGTTTGTTACTTAAAATTCACCAGTAGTTAGCATACATTTGTATATTTGCCTTCATGCTGTTTTAAAACTAGTGTCTTCCTTTTTAAATCAAAGAGGCTCAATAAATACTTGTACAAAATTCAAAATATATAAAAGGGTACAGAATGATAAGTAAGTTGTCATCTCAGCCCTATCCTGCAGACTACAAATTCCTCCCATCAGAGATGATCAATTTTCTTGGTGTATCTGTAGTGGTCGTCTATACATCTGTTGCATATAAATGCACACTGAATCTCTTTTACCCAGATAGGAGAATACCGTAACACTGTTCTCCATCTTGCAGTATTTCACTTATTTTCTATTAATGGGCATTTGCATTTGTTTCCTTTTTTTTGGTACTGGGAATCGAACTTGGGACCTTGTGCTTGTGAGGCAGGCGGCGGCACCACTGAGCTAAATAAATCCCCAGCTGTTTCCAATGTTTTTATAGAGCAAGCAATGCTTCAATGAGCAACCCGAATTTTTCCCATATGTGAAAATGCCATACAAATGAAATCATGTTCACTTTTTGGATAGATACTACTAAGTTATTATCTAAATCATGCTTCCACTTTATAGTGTTTATAACAGTTTACACTCAAACCATTGCTAACACATTGGTTAGAAAACTTTTTACTCAATAGTTGAGAAAAAGTGACATTGCTTTAATTTGAATTTACCTGATGATAACATTATAATGACCATGTTTTCAAATGTATAAATGCTGATAGTATTTTCTTTTTCTTTTGTCCACTTCCTGTTATATTATTCTTACTGATTTGCATGATTATTATAGCTATTACAAATAGTCCTTTACTGTGAGATGAATAGGAAAAACATTTCCTAATTTGTGGCTTGTGTTTTGATGTTTTTATGGCATTCTTTGCCACATGAATGTTTTTCAAGTTTATGAGATAGAATTTATCATTCTCAAAATGGCCTTTGAGCTTCTGGCCATATGTAGAAAGGCCTTCCAGTCTCTAACTATTTTTAAAAGGCTTTCATTTGATACATCAATGATTTCATTTTGTCAATTTTCATTTGATTTATTTGGAATTTGCTGTAAGCCATGAGGCTGTGATACAGCTTTATTTTTTCAAGACACTAAACCCAATTTTAAGATATCCTTTCCCCATTTGTGCTGTTGGAGATCAAACCCAGGGTTTAACACATGCTAAGCAAGTGCTCTAGCACTAAACTATACCCCAAGCCTTTCTCCTTTTATCATGACTTTTCTACCAGACTATAACTTAAGGTCATAGACATATTTTCTTTATAATTGCTATGACACTGAGCACAAAGTTGCTTCTAAATAAATGTGTACTGAACTGAAATAAAACAGATTTTGCCATATAATCGGCTTCCACAAAGCATGTGGGCATGAAGTCAGTTTCACCTTATATTTCTGCCTTCCTTCAAGCTAAAAGGAATAATTTAATTGATTCAGTTTCTTTTTCTCTCCAGCCAATGTTGCTGGAATACCTATTTTTATAAATATATTGCCTTCTCCAACATACTCATATTTATTTATATTTATTTTCCATCATCATTATATATTTTAAACAGAACATTGCATGTCACTGTTCATAACTTGTAAACATTACTTAAAAAAATGGATTCTTCCAAGATACAGCAAATCATGCAAGTTTCCTTAGAAAAAATTAGAAGTTCTTTTGTGTTTCCATACTTCTGTTACTTTCTCAATGTCTTCTCTAGGACATGTACTGCAAAACTGGGTTGGAAATCACCTTTTAAAAACTTTATGCATTTGATGAAAATAAAGAAATGGTAATAAAAAGATACCATAATTAAAAAGTGGTTTCAGGAGTTAAAAAAGAGATGGGAGTGACCATAAGTTACTTGAGTCCCTGGACAGCAGACCCAACACCCATCAATATTTTATGCATGTTTTATTTGCCTATTTATTCTGCAGTTCAATAAAAATTACATGTTGCTATGGAAACATGAAAAATCACAGATACCTGCTCTACTCAGAGGTATGGCATTTCACTTTCTTAATGAAACACACATATCATAGGAGCTTAAGCAGATGCATTTGGTCATAACTTTTGCAAAGTAAAATTTGTTATGGAGTGATCAGTTAGTTACTTTTGGTATTTGTACTGATTTAGCAAAAGTGCTAGATGTATTACATTAAAAAAATCAAAAAAGCATAAATCAAGAACAAGGTGAGTAACATCTCTGTCTTGCCGAAAGTAGGAAGATATTCTTTTACACTTTTAAAAATAGCATCCAGGGAAAGGCCCACCTGTGGGTAACCTAAGATTCTTTTAAAAATAAAAAGAGAGTGATGATTCACTTTCTATGGTAGAGGGAACCAGAATAGTGACCTCACAAAATATGACCCCCACCCCAAAGCAGACATGGTGAGACTCTCCTGTGTTTTCAGAATCCATTCCAAGGGGACAAAAAATTCCACCCCGAGGTTTCCTGGTGCTTGCCCATCAGTGCAAACATTACCTAGTGATGTCTGTTCAAGTGTCAGAGAGGTGGAGAAATCCTTCAAATCTGTTAAATGTGGAATAAAGAGGAGAATAACTTGAATTAAATTCCTGTCCCCACTTGAAATAGACTCTGACTGTGCCTCTGTACCTGGCCCTGATTTTTGCATGAAAATATTCCTTTTGTCCCTATCTGGTGCTAGCCTTCAAAAAGGAATAGGGTTTAAAAAGCAGGAAATAATGTGAGATTTTAAGCAAACAGTTCAATATTCTTTTAGAATGCTCTCTGTATTCAAAAGCACTTTGATTTATATCTTTAGGAGTCTTTGAAACTGTACCTCTTTTAAAAGACCATCCCTGATTTTGGGTCTTTGTTCCTTTATGAGCTTTGTCCCTGATTTCTAATATAGAGACCCGAGAAGCATGTTGTTAAAGGAAGGAAAAATAATTTTTACAAAGCCTGGCAAACTGTGTTAAATATGCTTTTGAAAATTAAGTTTAATATAAAGTGCAGTATAACCATCACTATTGAATGCATTGTCTGTGCTAAATAACTCTTCCAATAAAAATAGCCTTTGTTTTCCTGTAATGTAATTAAAAGCGAACCCAGAAGGGCAGCAATAAATCAAGGTGCACAAAAGCAGGAAAATATTATAATTAATATTTAACATAAGTTTTGATTGCTTTTAGAGTAAGTATTAAAAATATCAATTAGGATATATATTCAAAGTTTTCTTCCTTTCCCATTACACAGTAGAAGGGGCTATTTTTAATTTTGGATACTACCAACCAAATAATACATAGTCCCTAATTAAATAAAAGGCTGCAATTGAATTCAGAGTTTCTGCTGATGTCATACATAATGAGAGCACAGCTCGAGCTATGAATGAATGGCAGCCAAACCCTGAGAATGAATTACAATGTTAGCATTCAATCAGGGACTAGGTATTGTTATTTGTAATAGATGTAAAATGATTATTATTATTTTTAAATACAGACAAAGGGAAGGAAATTTGAATTCAAAAATCTGAGGCTAGGAGGCAAAAAGATTAGAAAGTATGTGATTAAAGTGAATACACTATATTGGGAAATGAAATGTACAAATTTACCAGTGAATAATTGCTTTATATATTATATGTAGATAAATAGCTAGGTATAACCATATCCATATCGATGTGGGGATAGATGTGTGCAGAAAGCCTCTAGATAATAAGACTTTCGGTTTGCAGACATTTATTCTAAAATATTAAAAAGGAACCGATGATATAATGAAAGGTTAAAATGCTAAATATTTAACTTATCTAGATTCTGTACAAAGTGCTATGATTTACAGTCTCGATCAGGACACATCTCGGACTCTTTTCATAGCCATACTTCTGGGGGTATATTTTAATCTCTACATATGGTGGATTAAATATCTAAATCCAATATGGCTAATTATTTATCAAGGTTGAGTGTTGACCACATGCTTGACTCAGCATAAGGCATGGAAAAGAATGTGTTTTCTACCCTAAGGGGTTTTGAGTTAAAGTTAGATAATGGTTCTTCTCTCTCTTCCCTCTTCCTTCCTACTTCCTACATCAGATGATCGCTGCAATTCTAGTACTTGTGGAGATCCCAGCCCTCCATCTTTCCTTCCCCACGTGTGGGAAAAAGTAGGCTATGTTCAGTATAGATGACACACTGGTGGGATGGCCTTTAAAGCACCAAGACAGAAAGTCTGGAAGTTTCAAGGGAAACAGGTACGTAAGAAATTTCAAAACAATTTCAGAAAAGTAATGTAAGTGCTAAGACGCTGATTGATGATGATGAAAAGAAGGTAATGTGACAAAGAGATAATTACATAGAAAAACACCATGCGTTCTAGAGCCAGCATTTCTAGGTTATTTCTATAAGAATATGTCTATCTCGTCTTCCATTACCTGTTAGTGTCACGTACCGGAACGTACTCAAAAATTAGCAAAAGAGCAAGGGTTCCCAAAGGGACAAAAGTTCCGCCATCAGCAAATACTGAAATTCGTGCCCTCTATTTTCAAATTCCAATGTGCAAGTAGCTATTGACACCCCTGACTCCATACTCGGGCGTTCTTTTTCGTTGTGTGACCCTGAATTATTTCTCTATCCTCTTTGTGCTTCAGTGTTCACAAAATGGAGACCTTAACAGTACATAACTCTAGCGTGCTAAGGTTTAAATTAGAAAGTAACTGTGGAGGCTTTTTCACCTGTACTGTTAAATAAAAGCTAGTATTTATTATTATTAAATGCTAAAAGAAGCAACGTGGGATTGAACTGATTTATCTACACTGCCTTTTCTTTTTTGAAAAAGCCTTTTTATGTTCAAACATTTTCATATTTACAAAATTCTTTACAAGGGGTGGGGTGCAGCTCAGTGGTAAAAAAACCTGCATAGATATATGAGGCCCTGGGTTTGATCCTAGTACCACAAATACTAATACTAATCCTCTTCCTCTTCCTCCTCCTTATGCAAAAATACAAAGAACTTCCCATTTTCTTCATATAGTTTCTATGAAAGATAGTATCTCCTATCACCAGAGTATCATGACTGAAATCAGGAAATTAACATGATAGAATAGTATTAACTAATCTAGAGACTCTGTGCACAACTTTTGCCAACTGCTAACGGATGCCTCTTTTCTCTCACTCAGGAGCCTACACTGCATTTAGTCGTCATGTCCCCGGAGTGCCTACCGATATCGGACAGCTCTCGTGTCTTTCATGACTTTGGTATTTTTCAAGATGATTGCCTAGTTGTTTTGCAGAATGTCTCTGAGGTAATTTCTAGTTGGTACTGCAACAAATTCCCACAAATTTAATGGGTGAAAATAACATGCATAGAGTTTCTGAATATTCTAGCAGCCACAGTCCCAAATGAGAGCTACAGGGCTAAAATCAACATGTCAGCAGGGAAGCATTAATTTTTTGAAAAATAAGCTCTAGGGGAGAATTTACTCCTTGCCTTGTCGAGCTTCTAGAAGCTTGTGGTCCCCACAATCATCCGAATCTCCTATCATCACCTCTCTGCCTCTAACTGACCTACCTCGTCCCTTGTATGAGAACGTTTATCATTAAGTTGGATCTAGAGCACTAATCAAGAATAACCTTCCAACATTAACATCCTTACCATAATTGTGTCCTTCTATTTTCTAGTAAAGTAGATGCAGTGTAACCTGAAGAAATGGCAGGGCCCTATCATCACATCTGAACATTCTCTTTGCCATACAAAGTAATATTGCCATAGTTTTCAGGGATTCATACACAGTATAGTCACCTTTCCTAGAAAACTCGTACCACAGTCTTTCTTTGGATTTGTCAGATGTTTCTCACATTTAAACTCAGGTTATCCTTTTCTTGGGTGGTGTGGGTGGTGGTGGTGGTGGATAACAGCATCAGAAGTGGTGCTGGGCCCTCTCTGGTGAATTTTGCTGCTTTACCTTTTCAAAAGAGAAACAATTAAGAAAGATCTATAATCTTCAAACCCATGACTCCAAAATAGGAAAGCTCTAAGAATCCACGTATTCACATCTGCGAGTCCAACAATGTTTCTGGCAGCAAGACTTGCTTTTTCATTTCATGTAGTGGAAATGTGCACGTTTTCCTGCAGAATTATCAACGTGCTTGATAACAATGCTCTGTCCCCTACCCTGCTGGGGACGGGGGGATGTGTGCTGTAAGGCACGGTGCTCTACAGGATTGCATCTGTCAAATCTGAAAAACCTGAATGCATATTGCTCCAAGGGTTTCACACACAGGATTGCAAATCTGTACTGTAACTGAAATAAAATCATTGTTGGCTAGAAAATAGCCTTCACTCCCATTATTTAGGATGTTAACTTGTCCCCTTGAAAACATACAACAGCAAATGATCGCAAATCATAAAAACTAAGTGAATCGTTAACTGTTACAGGCAGATTTTGACACGGAGGAAGCGATGACTGCCTGAAGGAAAAGGTTGGAAGTTCAAAAGCTGTTTCATATCTGCTACGTCGGGCTTTTGCAGACGAAACTACCAAGTCCCTGAAACATACCAGTATATATTCTCTATTCTAGAAAAAAATGCACAAACATAAATCAATTATGTCATCTTTTAGATAGAATTTAATTGTGAAGATTTATTTTTAAGATTTTATTTATTTATTTATTTGGTACCAGGGATCGAACTCAGGTCCTTGCACTTGTGAGGCAGGCAGCAGAACCACTGAGCTAAATCCCTGGCCCCCTAAAATTTATTATTTATTAGTACATGTTTGCAGTACATAATGATTCCATTCCTTGAGGGGAGCTGATACATGTACGTAACACATTTTAATACATTTTTAAAAATCCCCTCTTCCTCCCTACCTTTCCATCTCTTGGTCCCTCAGTCCATCTCATAGCTCCCCACTGCATCCCTTGGTCTTCTTCTATTTTGCAAAAAATTTTTCATAAATTAAAAAAATTTAATGTAAATTTTTTGTTTGTTTGTTTTTGTTTTTTGAGACAGGGTCTCACTATGTAGTTGATACTGACCTGGAACTCACTATGTAGCCCAGGCTGGTCTCGAACTCACAGTGATCCTCCTGCCTCAGCCTCCCAAGTGCTGGGATTACAGGTGTACGCTACCATGCCGGGCTCACACTGATTATTTTTAATTCAATCCAGGATACAAGTTTCCTTAGTGTCCACTACATTACTTATATACTGAGAATTATGGAGTCTTGGTTCTTGTTCTCAAGGACACAAAGAATAATAGAATCAGAAAATCACAGAATTATTCATTCACTTAGTGCCACTTTACGAACAAAACTGTCTTAGAATAACAAAACTAATACTACTATGACCAACTGTATTTACTAAAAGCTATTAGGAAAATTTTTGCAATCATTCTTCCATTCCTAAGGTTACTAATGTAACTCTATAAGTATATGTATATATACATATATTCACAAAATTCATTTGTTGCTATCTCTTGTCATTTTGGTTGTTAGAAACATCCTTGGCTTCTGGGTAGATCCCTGGAACAGGCAGACTGGCAGATTTTGCTATCACCTTGTCCTGGAGGTTTGTGTTGATACATCATCACAAATACTGTCTGTAGAATTCTGATTTTGCTGTCTAGGTGCTTAGTTATTTCTTTTTGTGCAAAGACCCCCAAACCACACAATCACCCTGGTAGGCATCTTTACCCAATTCTGTCCAAAGTGTTCTTGATTCGTTATGTCATTATTTTATGTATTTAATCAACAAATCTATTGCCCAGCCTTAGAGTAGGAAACAGAGGTCTGAAAAATGAAAAAAACTGACTTAGGATCAGGAAGTCAATTGGTGATGTAAAACTATGAATTCTGCAATCAGAATTATGGAAAGAATTAAGTTAGTGAACCGAGGTACAACTATATTTGAATTTAGGTCTACATCTAGAGTCTGTATCTTGACTAATACATTGCACTGCAATAATTACAAATATGGCACAAACCCTTTCTATTATCAGGTAGACTAGAGTGTTGCAGTTTCCATATCCAGTTATGCTTTCACAGGAATGTTCTAACATACTATCAAGTTGTAATAATCTCATTTCATAAAGAATAACACTACAAATATAATCATACGGTTACATTATTGTTTTTCAGAACTTTTTATTATTGCTAAAGAAATTTCTATTGGGTTATTTTGTACAACTCCTGCATGGCTGTTCTCTGTTGCCAGGGAGTGGATTGCTTTCAGCAAGCCTATGCTGAATGCCAACACAATAGGCAGTATCATTTGTGGACAGAGAAGAAGACAAATGGTTGAAATTCCTAGGTTTCATTCTTGATTCTGTCATCGGCACACTGTGTGGCCTCCTGAAAGCCCATTTAGTCATGATTATGGGCTCCTTCAACACTGACATTAATTCCCTCCTGCAAAGTTGGTCTCTGTGTCTAATGTACTTCGACATCATCCTGAGACAATAGTTAGAGCAAATATGGTAAGAGGCACATAATGGATTATGTATTGATGACATCAAGGAGGCAGGCATAATAGGGGTGGAAAAAATAAAGTCTGAGCAAGTATGACAATAAGGGATTATTTCATTCCCTTCTAGAAGAGAAAAGAAGGATTTTGATTTTCAAAACTCCATTCATGGACAAGATTCAGCAATGAATTAATTTCTGGTTATCTTGGTCAGAACCCGAGATGGACTTTTTATTTACAAAAATGTGCATACAAAATGGCCAGTTTTGCAATTTCTGATTTAGAGTTTGGCAAAGAGAATGCAAAAGGAAACCCAAGATTATCTAAGACGAATCAGCTCCAAGCCTCTATTTGTCTATTTATCTATCAAGATACAAATATTTTGCTCCCCATGAGTAGTACATTAGAATAAGTGATGAAGGCTAAAAGTTGGAGGGCAGAGAACAATGGGAATTTGCATGTATTTTGGTTTCAATGTCTTGAATTTTTATGGAGCTTTTCTGCGAATGTTTAATAAGAATCCTTACTCCTCTCGTTCTCAGAAACGTATTCCTTGAGTCTGTTCAGAAACAAATTTAGAATTATTCTTTTAAATTATTTTGCAACTTAGCATCTGTTTATACCCAGTTATATAGAATAAGGAGGCAAATGAATCCCTCTGGTTTAGACTGTTTTTTTGAAAAGTCTTAAAACCTTAAGTACAATGAAGCTTTTTTTCTGGATTCACAGGAGAAAGAGAACAGATGCAATACTTAGGGAAAGCAAAGACTCCAGGACTCATTTGAACTGTGTGTTGCAACTCAGTCTATCTGGTTAACCAGCCATCCTTGACTTTGCCTCACCTTCATTGCAAGCTGACATTTCAGAGTAGATTCTGCCTAATAGAATTGAAGTTTCAAAGTGTTATATGAAATATATGAGAAGTAAAGAACTGTAACAGAATCACTCAACTTCATGAACAGGGCAAACAACATTCATCCATTATAATTTGAGGGTAATTATGTATGGATGACACTGGATAGCAGTTAATGTTTCAGATCCAAATCACAGTGTCTTGAAGCTATAAGACAGGCAGAGAGAACACAACATGTTCTAAGTTTTCTATCTGGTTCATTCAGGCAGTTCAGAGCTCCTCTGAGACCACTGTTCAGTATCTAAAAATTTAGATGCTATTGAACTGAACTGTAACTGGGGATGGGGCCACAGACCCTCTCCTGACCTCCTTTCCTTCCAAATATTCCCACTTTTCTGCATTCAGACATCAGTTCACTTCCTTCTATGATCTTACTTTCAAAATACTCACAAACCTAACCACTGAACTTTTGGAGTTTCACATTGTTAAGGGAGTGTTAAAATTAAGTAAGTCTAGCCTTCAGCTGCATAATCTTATTAAAGTTAGATCGATGTGTCACGTGGAAGAAAACAGGCACAGCAAGCGCACAGGACGTGGGAAAGGTTAGTATTGATGAAACAGAGATTCTGGTAAGAGTTTTTGAAGTCATAATTATTAATGCATATTAACTATACAAAAGAATGGGGTCTCATTATGATGTTTCCATACATGCATACATTGTACTTTGATTGTATTTCCTCTTCATATTAGTGAGTAGAGTTTGAAATCTTCAGTCTTCTTAGAAAGGGCATTATAAAGTTTCAACAAGTTGTCACAAGCTGAGTTAAGGTAGGAGAGGAAGAGTCAAAGCACCCTTCCTGCTGGCTGTTGCTCCTAATACCTCATCTCCTCTGATAAAGTAGAGAGAGGATTTCCATCAGAGCAGCAGGCTTCTTTCCACTGGAATATTGTCCCTTTTTCACAGCACTCTGCTACCATGAGGCTGTCAGTTTTTGCATCCACTGTTGGACATATGCCTCAGTCTGATCAATTTTATGACATCCCTTCTTTCTAGCCCCAGTGGGGGAAAAAAGAAACTAAGTCCCCTATATATGAACCAGCAGGCAGGACCCTTTATAAATTTAATATAGAGATGCTGGAAGAGACGGCACTTTCCCTTTTGGTTAACAAACTACAGAGAACTGGTGTTGCTTGAGCTGCACTGATTCAACATGTGCCCACCCACAGCAACTCTCCTACATGTGAGATGGTCTGGGTCACCTATGATAGGGGAGAAAAAACAAATAGGCCCGATAAATAAAAAATATTAAACCGTGATGATCAGCTAAAGCGATAGTTGGTTATAGAGCCCAGATCATTTTGAACACAGGGATCTTTCAATGCTTATTTTCATAGTGGCACGAGCAATCTCTTCTCTGACTCCAACCATTCTAAATGGAGTTTGGTTTAGCCTTTTATTACATAAAGCTAGAAGAGTTTTGATAAAAATGACTTGGAAGAGGCAACCCCCCCACACAATTTTATAGTTAAAAACACAGAAGACAGCAGAAAATAATCAGTCAGAATGGGTAAATGAGTTTCATAACTATTTGAAATGATTGACAGACTATTTGCTAAAAACTAAGTATAGCAGTAAATGTCTGATAAAACTGAATGGACTCAGAAATCACTCGAAAACAAGAATATGTATCTTTAAAACATTTACATTTATTAATTTAACTGGACTTTATATCAGGGGTTGATAAACTTTTACTACTTTTTTGGTTTTATGGTCCATGTAGGCTCTGTTACAATTCATCAAATCTGTTGTAGAGTACAAGCAACCATAACCAAGACTCATAAAAATACTATGATTGTGTTCTAATAAAACTTTGCTTACATGGGATGTAGTTCACCATTCTCTATTTAAAAAATTAATATAGGAATTTTCTCAATTCACTTTGCCATGAATTAGCTTAGCTACACCGGACTTGGTGACAGACAATTCAGAGCCAAGAATGGAGAAGTTCCTGCTTGTTAGCAGTTTGCAATATAATAGGAAAATAAGGTTAGTTTATCCTTAAATTATCATTCATACTAAATATCAAGTGTCTTAAAATCAAGATTAGAGAAAATGATATGGAAGCCCACAGGTGAAGATTAAGTCTGAGAGCTCCCTTGCACCACCACCACGATTTGGAGGACAGTGTTTATTCAGAATGACACTTAAACCCCATGTTATTCTATATTATTATATGACAGGAACGATAACCTATAGATTGTATCCTTTTTCTTTTTCCTTGCCTTGAAAGATTTTTTGTTCAGCTCAGCTCCCAAGATCTTTACATATGTGAATTTAATGTTGGAAATGTTTAAGTAAAGACAAGAAAAATGGCTGGTGGCAATAAGCTCTATAAAAGAAAGGACATCAGGATACATAGAGAAGTTTTTCCTAGATCTACACATTTTAGTTTGTCCTATGCTTTCTAGAAATTCCCCGTTCCTTGTTCCAGATTGAGAAGAAGGTTAGTGAGAACAGATTGCTCTTCTAATAAACATCTCTATTGGTTCAAATTGCTTTCAGATTTCTGTTGCTTTTGAAAGTGAAAGTGTATAACAGAGGGCAGTTAGATTGGCTGGAGAAAGCATACATTAAATAGACTGTAAATATAAAAATGGCATCGGATGCTCAGAGTCCAAAATGCCTTTGGAAAGCACAACTAGTACAGTCCTTTCCAAAGTGCATTCTGCAAAATGCTAGGGTCCATGGCAGGTAGACTGAGATACAGGAGGCCATGTGAGCTGCACTCTAGCACCTAGCCCTCAGTGCAGCCAGAACTAATGAACTTGGTTTCATCTGTTTTACATACTAGAGTTCCACGTAAGATAACTGAAAAGAAAGGCACTATGGCTAAAAAGAAAGTATTTCAACCCTATGAAGTTCAACCAGAGAGGTCATACAGGTCCAATGAGCTGAGACTACATCTCATGGTTTGCTCCCTTATGATTTCCCTTAAGGGCTCTTTCTTGTGCACCCTCCAATGAGAAGATGAGCTACCTTCAGGCATTTAGGGAATTAAATTAGGCCCAAATGATCAACTCTGGGTTTATTCATTATGTACAATACTAGAATCTTTTTTTTTTTTTTGGGGTACCGGGGATTGAACTCAGGTCCTTGTGCTTGCAAGGCAGACCACCGAACCGCTGAGCTAAATGCCCGGCCCTACAATACTAGGATCTTTATTACGACAAAGTTATAGTTTCTAGTGTGTTTGCCTAGACACTAAATACAACAAAATAGGTGCAGCTATTTTCCAAATTAAAGAATGTGGTTGTGCCTCCATCCATGATTTACCGGGGATTGAACTCAGGTCCTTGTGCTTGCAAGGCAGACCACCGAACCGCTGAGCTAAATGCCCGGCCCTACAATACTAGGATCTTTATTACGACAAAGTTATAGTTTCTAGTGTGTTTGCCTAGACACTAAATACAACAAAATAGGTGCAGCTATTTTCCAAATTAAAGAATGTGGTTGTGCCTCCATCCATGATTATTTAAATATAAAATTCTATTCTCCTGGAGGATCAGTCTCCTTGGAATGAGTTTTTAGCTTTGTTTTTTGAATGGTCACTTCTATAATTTCATCAACAGTTTTCTGAAGGACTGCTGGAAAAGGAGTTTCAATTTTCTTTTTATTAGTAGATGTTTGAAGTATATAATTATGTTCATTATGAGGAATTATATATGAACATAAGCCCTCTTAAATCTTTTTAATTCCCCTTTTCCTCCCCTTCCCCCCTCTCCCTTAATCTCTTGGTCATCTTTCCATTTGCAAAAGATCTGTCTCCCTGTTTCCTATTATCTCTCTCTTGTTTATATTTTTAAATTGTTTATACTTTGAATTTCTTATATAAAAACTATGTGATATTGAATCTTATGTATTTGATTTATTCCACACAGTTATTGTTTCAAAGTGTGTCCATTTTCCCACAAATGACTCAAATTTATCCTCGTTTATGGCTGACTAGTATTTCATTGCATATAGATCTACATTTTCTTCACTCATTCATCTGTTGATAGACATATGGGCTGCTTCCAAAATTTTAGCTATTATGAGGGATGCTGAGTTGAGCTATTATGAATTTAGCAGTATAAATTGGGTATGAATGTATCACTGTAATATGATGTCTTGAACTCTTTTGGCAAGGTACCTAGAAGAAAAATAGTGGGGTTGAAAGGAATTTCTATTTTTAATTTTTTGAGGTATCTCCATACTGATTGCCATAATGGCTTCACTAATTTACATTCCCACTGACAATGCAGAAAGTTTCATTTTTCCCTGCAGCCTCTCAGCATTTGGTATTTGACTTCTTGATGATAGCTGTTCTTACTGTAATAAGATAAAATATCAATGTTGTTTTAATTTGCATTTCTCTAAGGGCCAGAGATAGTGAACATTTTTTATGTATTTATTGGCTGTTTGTACTTCTTCTGAAAAGTGTCTGTTCATTTCAGTTGCCCATTTCTTGACTGCATCTTTTAGTTTGGATCAGTTTTCTTCTTCTCTGGCATACTGAGTCCTGGGACAACTGGCTCTAAGTGGATCTGGTCCATCTCTGAAGACATCAGTACTTTATTCTTTCATACCATGGGTTTCTCATTCTGGTTTGCCCAGTCAATCCCAGTGTTTCATCTATATTTACCCTCTCTTCTGCATTTATTATATAACATTCTCCTAGTTTATGTGAACTGATGGCAACTTCCATTATTTTCACTTGAAAAAATTTCATCTGAATAGTTTTAAGTAACATTCTGTGATTCAGTGGACAATGTGTACTCCATGAAGTGATGTAACATTTCTTTGGCCAATTTGTCAGATAATGCATCATTCCTCACCATAAACAAATAAGTATAATCATTGGCATCATTGACAAGAATGCTATAACATTTGTATAGAAAAAACAGGTAAGAGAAAAGTAATATTGGTCAGAAGACTGGAAGTAAGAAGCAGTAGTTAGACACAGCTGTCCACAAGTTCTTGTCCATAGGGCACATACTGAAAGATAAAACCTTAATGTCTTAATGGACAACAATGGCACCAAAAAGAACAGCAGTGGTATTGACAGGCAACACTTTCAAAGACTTACAGAATTTCTGGTTCTTTTCTAAGCATTTTAAGTTCAACATCTTTTGACTATCAAAGGGTAGAAAAGAATAATGTGTCATCTATCTCTTGTCAAGTTTGCTATTTAGGTGAAGAGAATAAACAAGAAAGAAAAGTAGCTCTATTATGTATTCATAGGTTTTAGGGAAAAACATAGCTTACAGAAATCAAGAGATTTGTCTTAGTACCCACAAAACTAACACATTTAAAGAGCACCAAACTGAAGTACAGCATGCACAGTTTTATGAAATGAACCATGGCTTGATGTTCCTTATGTTTTCTTTAAAACATTAGGTTTTTTGATCACTCACAAGTTGTATTAAGCATTCATTATACTTTAGTATAGTCTGTATAACTGTTTAAAAGGTCTACTATATGATGTTAACCCTAAAATATTTACTTAGTTAAGAGTGTATTTAAAACATCACAACTAGAAGGCATGAATCTGTACTTAATTTTTGGATGCCTTTCCTAAGTGATCATCCTTATCTAAAAATAGGATAACATTTTTAGGAACAAAAATTATTTCACCAATATTTATATGCAGTTAAAGCATTAAAATTTCAACTAATAGCTAGAAAGTTTTAAAACTTCCCTGAAAGAAAAAAATCACTTTCAATGATTTTTTTACATAAATATTTAGTTGCTGGCATAAAGGCTAAAGTATTGGAAGCCAAGGGGAAGGGAACAGTAACAGTTTTTACAGGTAACAATAGGCTCAAAATATAAAAAGGACCAATTCAGCTGGTTTAAAAAAGGAAAAGAAAGCACAATAGCACAACAGTAAGTTCACCTATTATATAATTACAGGTTTTGTATACAAGTGCAGACAAGCAGACAGAATAAAAACCTCCTCTAGGAAATCCAAAAAAGTTGGCAGGTCTGGCCAGGTGGGATGTGATGCTGGTACCAACAACAGAAAGCAGCAGACTCTAACTAGGATTTGGCCTAAGTCTGAATTTGGCTTCTCTTTGCTAAACAGCAGTTTGCTGCAAAACTCTGGGAAACAAAGGGAAAATGGAAGGTGCTCAAGAACTAAGGCATGGAGCTCAGGTAACTAAAAAAAGATGTCAGTCACAGGCTTTTGCCAGGAAATGTTTTTGCCTTCACTTATGAGTACAACTCACTTGAGATCTTGCAAGAAGTTCAGAAGACAGGAATTTCATAAATAAAAACTCTCCATCAGAAGGTTAAAAAGGAGACAGACGAAGTCATGTTAAGAACATGCTTCCGGGCCAGGGATTTAGCTCAGCGGTTCGGTGGCCTGCCTTGCAAGCACAAGGACCCAAGTTCAATCCCCGGTACCAAAAA
>NW_022900940.1:4577755-4626460 GCF_012274545.1 Fukomys damarensis | reverse complement strand
AAAAAAAAAAAAAAAAAAAAAAAAAAGAAAAAGAAAAAGAAAAAGAAAAAGAAGAGAAAAAAGAACATGCTTCCATGACAATTATGTACAATTACCAGATGAGTTTTCTCCTTGAAGTAGCTCGGGTGTGACTAGAGTCATGAACTGATGAACTCAAGACTCTATAAATGTATGGGGAGCTAATTTCACTTCTTAATATGTTTGTTTTTTGCTCCCACTGTTTTCTGTATTTATTTGTTATGTGGAAAACCCAGAACACAATGGATCCATCAATTCCTCATCTTCGTATATACCCCAAGGAAGTAAAAGCAGGGGCTTTCAGAAGTGTTTGCACACTCATGCTTATAGCAGCAGTATTGGTTATAGTAGAAGGAGGCAGTGATCAAAGTGTCTACTGGTGGACACAATGTATAATAGATATATGATTAAATATTATCTAGCCTTTGAAAGGAAGGAATCTGTCCTTCTCACATGGGGTCTCACCATAATACCATCTGCCATTAGGCCCTAACCAGAAACTGAACAGTGAGGGGTGCCCAATTCTGGCCTCTATGCCTTCACAAAAGCCTTGGACATTTTGTTACAGCAACAGAAAAATGGACTAGTATCTGTTATAATAGAGATGAAAATTGAGGTTATTTAACTCAATGAAATAATCCAGCTGCAAAAGGAAACACATTATAAGATTATATGTACAGATCCTAAAATAGTCAAATTCATAGAGGCAGAAGGTAGAATAGAGATTACAAGAGCTGGGGGAAGGAAGTAGTGGGGAGTTAATGTTTAACACTATAGACTTTCAGTTTTACCAGATAAAGAGTCCTAAGGATGGTTGGTGGTACTGGTAGCAAAACAATATGATAGTATTTAACACCATAGAATCATTTACTTAAAATGGTTAGCACAACAAATTTTATGATATGTGTATTCAATCACAATTTTAAAATATATTTAAATACTGGTGACATGGAGAGAAGAACCAAGTGAAAAAAATGATAGCACTTCCACTAAAAATGGGCCAAACGGCAGCCACCAATTTCCAGCGGTTCTCATAGATTGCAGCAGGTGCCATCAGAGCTCTGCCCATAGTCCTTTGACCACCTGAAATTTTTTCATGTCACTGTGAGTTCCAACTGCCAGAACCAATTCCTCTCTGCCTGATGGATTTCTGTGAAGCTGCCAGACCCTCCCCTTCCTGGGCACGTGGCCAGCCAGGAGTGTCAGAGCACTGCAGCACCCTTGGGAACAGACTTCAAGCTGGTACACAGACACTTCCTTCAGTTCCCTTACTCCTTGACACAGTGGGAAACTGTGAGACACATTTTATAGACTTTCTCAAAGTTACATAGCATAAGTGTGCTTCCATTTCTATCAGATCCTGTTTAATAATGTGCCTTTATTGGCTTTTTCCTTTTCTTTCTGTTACAGTTTTGTGTGTGTGTGTGTGTCTGTGTGTGTGTGTGTGTCACTTTGGTTAGGACACTGTACTGTTATTTGGCTAAACAGTATTCTAGAATATTTGTCTAGAAGTATGGCTCAGATATGTATACTGGTGGACTTTAAACATGGCAGATCACCATTAACCAGGTGGGTAGGCCTCATCAAATCAGTTGAAGATCTTAAAAGGAAAAGATTTACCTCTGCTAAAGAAGGAATCCAACAGCAGACTGCCTTGGGACTGCAAAGGCAATGCTGACTCTTCTCTGGGTGTTCAGCCTGCCAGCCTTCCCTAGAGGCTTTTGTTTACATCTCCATGTTTACATGAACCAAATCCTTAAAATGCATCTGTGTCTCTCTCTCTCTCTGTCTGCCTGTCCATCTCCCTAGAAGGATACAGTGTGTAGGTCGATACAGATACTCAGGTATACGTGCTAGTTCTCTGGGGGACTCTATTTTAAAACTCATATATCAGCGTTTCCTGGATCGTTTGCAATTAAACTATACTTGCCCTTGCCTTATGGTAGTGGTCTCCCCTCAAAGTCACTGTTTGGCAATGTCTGGTGATATCTTTGGTTGTTATGGGAATGGATTTAGTGGGTAGAGCCCAAGGTGCTGCTCAACGTCCAACAATGCCCAAGGCAGCACCTCCTGAAAAACCAACCCAGCCCAACATAACTATAATGCTGAGCTTAAAAAACCCTTAGAGTTGGCTTGTGGGCAAACCCAAATGAAGGCAGGATTTCAAATTAACAAAAACATAAACAAAAACAAAAATCACAGATGTTGGTGAACCTGAAAGAAGTCTTCAAATTAGGGTCAAAAAATGTAAATACTTGCAGGTGAGGGATACAAGCTATGAGAAAACTAAACTTACTATGCCAACTGAGGAGGTTTTAAGAGATGCTTTTAAATTGGCTATGTTCCAAAATGGGAACAAAATCATGTGGGATTTACCTGTGCGTAGTCAACTGCCACACAGAAATCAGGATTAAAGAAGAGCCTAATAAGATCGCTGATGACAGGCAGATTCTTCCTGTGTGTTCCTGTACTGTGCTAATGCCACCCGCCAAGCTCCAGCTTCAGAGCATGTGGAACTCAGAGTCATGTCCCAGCGAACAGTCTGATTATTTAGCCTCAGTAAGATTTAGAGGGTCCTCAAAGGTCAATGCTGCCAAGGTCAAGGTTTCACGGGCCTGGGGTACTGGACCTCTGGCTATGTGCTGGTGGGAGTCTGCATTCACACGTTTTCCTTCATTGTAACTGGGTTCTTCCTCAGCCACATTAAGAAGCATGCCTGTCAGCTCTGGCATGTGCTCTCCAGGAAGCATGGTCACTTGCCTTGCCAGGAAATCTCTTCTCAGTATTACCTGTCAAGTCTCTTGTTTCTCCTGAGAGACACCATTTCCTTCAGGCATCTGGAGGGTTCTGAGTTCTCTGGGTGTGTGAGTTTAACAAGCGCTGCAGGGTGTCGCAGTATCTGTTCCCTGCTCTCTCTGTGTTGTTCATTTCCAGACAATCCAATTGCAGAGTTTGCCTTGGCATCTCTGAAAATGGGGTTGGATCCAGGGCAAAAAAAGCGGGGCCAGCAGTTGGTGAGAAAGTAAGTGAGAGTCAAGGAGAAGTCTCCAAGAAAATGTTTCTGGCTGCTTTGCTAAAGCTTGGATTGATGTGATGCAGAGATATTCTTGGAGAGTTTTGATTATTAATGTGCCTAATTCTACTGCTTCCATGGAGGAAGGGAGTTCATCTATGGTGTGGGGCCAACTGAGGCTCACTGGGGTGTGATCAATGGTAGATCAGCCTCTTGCCCCATACTATATGTTGACTGGAGCATTGCAGATCAAAGTCCCAATGAACTATTCTGGGGCTGTAACAATAGCTCCTCCGCCATATGACCCTATTCCAACATGAGAATGGCACAGAAGAGGATCAGAACCTGTACTTGTATAGATAACATTTGAAAAGATATATGAAAAGGAAATACAAAAACATTACGGTTAGCTTTGAAAGCTGAGAGCTGACACCCTTGTACTGAAAACCAATTGGCTTAAATTCTAATTTTATCTCTGTTAGGAATGATAGGATTGGGAGCATTACCTCATTGTACTGGGCCTTAGTTACCTCAACTTTAAAATAAGGGCATGGGTAGCACCAATTTCAAGCATCCTTCCAGCTCAAATATTTTGATATTCTATAAAATAGGGGAAAAACACACTTCATACAGTAAATCTAGTTTTCATAATATCAGTTAACCAGTTCCCCAAACCACCCGATCAGTGGCAACAACACTGCTGATAGACACAAAAAATAAACAAAAGACATGACCTTTTGCACATGGATTTAGAATTGAATCAATAAGCACCTTGTGTAAAAGACATTAATTTCTCTAAAATGGTAGAATAGACTGCTAAGGAAACATGAGTAGCATGTCTCTGCATAGCAAGATTTTTAATCTGTCTGCTTACCTTTGCGTTATGAGGGGTTGAAGCTGGGGTACTCTACCACTGAGATACAACCTCGCCACGTTACTGTTTTTCTTTTTACTTTTATAAGTAATTTAGAACCTCAGTCAGTCAGGTTCACCTCAAACTTGCAATCCTTCGCCTTCAGCCTCCCCTACTGGGGATTATAGGATTACAGGTGAAAGGGGAGATTATAAAACAGTAATACCTCAGTTCATCAAAATTTTGCTCCTATTCCTGAACTCTGCATCAGGTGATGAATACAACTGTGACCATCTTCCCCAGAATCATGGAACTCATTGTTTGTAAACCGAGGTACCACTATATTCTCTCATTAGATGATCTACCTCATATAACCCTGAAAAGCTTACAATGACACAATCTGGGGTTCAGAGAGCAGAAAGTATGCTTTTGAACAGGAAGTGCTACATGCAAAAATTATAAGTTGGTAAAATTGTGTTTTTTTTTGTTTGTTTTTTGTTTTTTGCCTGAAAGCAGAATCAAGGAACAGGATTGTCATGCAGGTAGTTTATTAGAAGGGGAGGGGAAGATATCAAAAAATATAAAAGGGAAAGTGAGAAAAATGAGAGAGAAGAGACAATCCAAGATGAGACATAAAAGTGGGCTTCCACCATGGGAAATTAGTGCTCAATCTCCCTGGTAATATTCTGAAGAATTGGTTAAGAGTTCTCATAACTAACCCAGGAAGTATTGGGTGTTTCTGTACTAAATCCAAATCCTCCTTGACAGAATATCATTTGGAGGCTTTGGAAACCTCAACCCACCTGCCACTCGGGGTTGCTTCTCTTTGCTGTCTCACTGTGCCTGCTGTGCTGTCATGGCTTCAGAGGATGTGAAATGCAGAGAGCCTTGGTAACCACCCACCACGGCTGCCTTGAGATCAGGGGACTAAGTGTATGTGGGCTGGGGCATCACAAGTTACAAATTACAGTTATCTTCGTCAGGTAGAGTATGTTCACATCTTCATTTACTGAGTGGAAGAGAAGCATTGTGCTATTTGTTTCTGTAAACCCAGGATATTAGTGAATATAGTGACTAGAAAAAAAAATCATCTCTAATTCCAATGTAGACATACATGCCAAGGAATTGGGCTTGGAGATGAAGGGCGGATAGTATCCACAAACAAATGGAAATTCCACTTCTGGGCTTTCAGGCCAACAACCTGGACTTTAGATGAGGGCTCCTGAGTTCTCTTTTCATGCCCTGACTTCAACACTAAGAACCGTCAAGCATGAGTCAGTACCAAGCCCCTAATTACTAAGTCTTTCACTATTGCTTTCCAATCCACAGTTTACTGCCCTCCCCCCAACCCTAATTTAAAAACTTGAAAAGGAGGAAGGAGAATGCGTTTTAACATAGAAAAACTTATTGAAAGAGTATAATCCTCATTCTTGGTGCCCATTGATCAGCCTTGGGCCAATCTGTTTTGTAAAGACCAAACTTATAGAGTCCAATTTGGGCTCTGACATTCCAACCTGCAAACCTTCTAAAGGGGACCAAGAAGTTATGAACTGAAGAAGTTGAATAAACTTTTATTTTATTCAACTGAAGAAGTTGAATAAACTTTACTGGCTGATGTAAGGAACAGAGGCTCATAGTTTAATGATGCAACGTAGATATGCATAATACTAACAAAACACATACTTCCCAAGGGCTGGAGCCAGAAACTAAAATTTTAGCAATGTGTCTTTCTTTGTTAGATTCAGTGACCCAATTCTTCTAGTGATATTTATTCTAAAGTCCCCAAATAACTTTCACTCATAACCCTCCAGCTCTAGTAGCCCTTTGCAACAAGAATTTCCTCTGTTTCTCAAAAACCAAGATCCCAAGAAAGGAATTCACTGGATCCATTCCTGTTCACACAAGTCATATTTCGTTGGAAACAATATAGATGGGTCAAGTTCCCGTCCTTTGTGCAATCAACTGCTGCTTAGAACAGGATCAGACAGACCCTGAATATACTCAGTGGTACTGCTGGCAGGTTAAGTGCATTTAGACAGGGAATATGCAGGACTTTCGTATAGTCCATTAAAAAGTAAAGAATTAAACAACTGGGCATGGCGGTGCATGCCTGAAAACACAGCATGTTGGGAGGCTGAGGCAAGAAGATCCCAAGTTTGAGTAGAGCCTAACCAACTTAGTGACTTGGTGAAACCCTGTCTCAAAAGAAAAAAATAAAATAAAATGGCTAAGGATATGGATCACCACAGAAGCCCTGGGATCAATCCCTTGTACCATAAAAAAGGAAAAAAAGGAAAGAATTATATTAATTTTCTATATAGCTCTACTTTATTTATCAATATATTTTTAAACAGATTTAACTGAAACTCATTTGAATCAATAACCCATTTACTTGTCAGATGAGTTAGTAAAACAAACTTTTTGTGTTTTATTTTTGTCTGATACAAGTGGGAGAAATAATACCTACCACTAGATCAAGGGCTTGGCAAAGCACCACTACTGTTGGGCAAATCTGATGCATCATCTGTTTTGTTAAAAAGGGTTTTTCTGGAAAGCAGCCACATTCATTCATTTTGGGCTTGGCAAAGCACCACTACTGTTGGGCAAATCTGATGCATCATCTGTTTTGTTAAAAAGGGCCACATTCATTCATTCATGCATTATAAGGACACAATGGCAGAGTTCACTAGTGGAGACAGAGACCTTATCTTATATCCAATAAAACCTAAAATATTTACTCCACAGGTAAAGTTTGCTGATCCATGGCCCAAATTATTGTGAAGAATGATTTGATAGTACTTCCCAAAGCACATAGTCTAGTGATCATTCATTTTTTCAGTGTATATGAAGTTCCTTTTGTTGCACTTAGAATACATTCAGTGCTCTTAGACCCACACTTTTAGGGGAAAAATAAACCTGCAAATTTGAGATGAAGGAAATGGTTTTTATGCATTTAATATACTCTTGAAATCTTTGCAGGTTTTCAGTTAATCTGTTAAATGTAGCAGTGTGTTCATAACTTAATTTGTATATTTTAGCTTTTTACCCTAATGCATGTAATTGGCAGGTAGTACATTAACACACAAAGGTGGTTAATGCCAAGCATTAAAAAAAAAGCATATTTAGTTCCTTATTATTTCTGCTAAATAATATAATGCATACATCACAGAACTGAAGGGCCTGAAAAGATGTGTGAAGGTGGATTCATTCATCCCTCAGCTTCTGGGCAGCATTTCACATCAATTATCTTACAAAAATCATTGCATTTTATTCATTAAAATCACCAGATAATGGGATTCTGCAGAATCCCTTAGTAATATGCACCCGGGTCTCACAATTCTTTTATTGGGGCATTTTCCCTCAGTGGAGCCCAAATCTCTTCCTGCTGCTAGGCCTTTTCTTCTGGTTCTCAAAGGTCAGAGCTCTCCGCCCGGGTTTGTGCATTGCATAAAGTCAGTGAAACGCACCAGTTCCTTCCCTTCTTTCACATGAGTTAGGGCAGTGGCCAAGCAGCCACATGGGCCCTGAAGGCAGCTGTCCTGTAGCCAGGGCCCCTTCTGAACAGGGAGAAGAATATAAGGCACCACCTTTCAGTAGCCTGTGCTTTTCTCTGTCTTGTATACAGGGGCACTGGCTTATTTCTAGCTATAAAGCAAGAAGGTTGCCATTGCTATATACTATTATAAACAATGTCACCTTCTGCACTAGAAGACATTCATCTCTTTGGAATGCTCTGTGAAATTTTCTTTTAATATTTGAAATGCATTTTCTTAAACCTGTATCCTTAATTGGAAGAAACTCCAGTAGGTCCTGACGGTAAAATGCTTAAAATGTTGAGAAAAATTAACTGCTACAATATGAGAAAGAGTCACTTAACAGCTCTATCAAATAAGCAGCGTTTAAAAAATAAAATGCTTTCTAAGAGCATCAGGCTAAAACTACAGTCAAACACATTTTATGTGCAAAAGCAAATAAACAATGTAAGTAAAGATACACAATACTGCTAAAAGCAAAATAATGATAATATAAAATAAATGATAATATACTTAATATTAATTCTCTCTACCGTCCCTGAAGGTTTTTTTATTTTTTTATTTTATTTTATTTTTTTTAAGGAAGGCATGAAAACACACAGTCTTTACTTGACACTTTGCTCTTCGTTTTAATGATTACTTAAACTACTGTACAGTGTTTGGGGCTCACCATCTGCTCCTAGTTCTTCCCTTGTCCACATTCCTGTGACTAGTGCGCTGTCAGAACCTCCCCTTAGGTGGACTGTTTCTGTAGCTTCAAAGCCACCAGGCACCAGACCCACAGAAGTCATTTGTGCCACTATGTAAAGGCAGAAAAGGAAATGAAGGCTTCTAGGACGCAAGAGGTCTGCTGAGGAAAGGAGCCGGCATACAATTCATTAAAAAAGCAAACCATCTGAAGCACATTCACAGATGTGGGGGAAAAAACAGCAAAAATCAGAATGTCTGTTGGCAACTATATTGTGTATGCTAAGCAATGTTCTATCAATATTCTTTAATACCTAAAAATAATCATGATAGTTATCACATTTCTAGAAAAGTACACGAGTTTAAAAGAAATATTATTGCTAATAATTTTCCACCATACTCCTCTCTTGTTAAAAATCTTTTTGTAGTTCCAGTCACATGATAGCGTATCAAAACGATAATATTTAAATCTCTGCTCTATTGTGTTATTACCTAAAATGGATCAGGTAGTTTTTACAGCTGAAGCCATAAGCTTTTATTTACAGACTCAAGTAGCTTTGCAAAAATAGATTAAAAATAGCTCCACTTTCGTCGTGGGAGAATTTTGAAACTTACATACCATCTTTAAAATTTTTTCCCTAATTTTAGAATGCTGCCAATATTTGTGCTAGTTCTCTAAAGAAGAGTCTGGGATGACTTTTTAGGGTGGCCGGATTTAACTTTCAAACTTGATTAATGAAATATGTTATATGCGAAAGGCTACTGATTTTTTAATTTAGTTCCCCATCACATACTTACCAAAACACCGTGAGAGGTACCTCTAATCATGCTAATTTCAGGCAGGTTCAAAATGTCCTGCAGATTTGTGTATTTCAAGTTGAATTAATCACCATCGTCCCTCCTCTCCCGGCTCTTTACAGCCAGTCAGCTCCCCACTTCTGAGTCCTTTCTGTTCACTGAATGGCGCCGCCATCTTCCCACCCACACTCAAAGCCTCACGGTCGCCCCGCTACATTTCCTTTCCCTTTCAACCAAACAGCCAGCCCACCAAGGTCGCGCTTGTGATAGTCTCATGTCCATCCTTCCTCTATTTCTGGGTCTGACTTTCTCCAGCCCAAACCAGTTATCCTGGGACCTTTATCTGCGCTAGTAAAGCCCCTAAAATTAGGATTACCCAAGTTTTTGTTTTCTAGGATAGTTCATATCATGAAATGACATGAGCAGATTTATGCACTTCTTTTTTAGGTAGTTTGGGATTTATCTGAAGAATTATCAAAGTTTTTGACCACACGGAGAGTCTGTAGATCCTGGTGCTACTCAACGTATACAATATGCCTTATAATACCTTTCTAATGCCTGGAAAATTCCCGTTCCCAAATACTGATTCTGAACCAAAGATTTCAGATGAGGGGATATAGGTTTTTTGCTATCGTAACCTACTGAATAAGACTGTACCTTTTATTCAATCCTATACTTACACCTAATCCATTCTACACATTTCTAACAAGTGAATATTTCTGAATATATTTACTCCAAATCTTGAGTCTTGAGGGGGTACTTCGACCTCCACATCCTAGCCTTTAGACCTTTTATGATCTGGTCTACCTTTTCTACGCATGGCAGGCAGGGCCTAGAGAACATATGGTTTGCACATTGACTACCGTTGGAAAAAAAAGTTGAAAATGGACAGTCAGATATAATTTATTTTAAATAACCAAAGTTGGCTACTGAGTTCATAGGAACGCTCTAAATATTTGTTGACTGAGTAAAAGAATGCTGAATAAATAAAAGAACAAACTGGCAGATAAAATAAGGCTAAAAAGAACAAACAATAGCAGTAATGAGTATAGTATGAATGATAATGTAAAACTTTTATGTTGAGCACTGGGCATGTCCTGCTAAGATTTAACTTTGTACTACTTAACTCAAAAGGTATATATAAGTTTAGAGAAAAAATCTAGAGAAGTGAAAACTAAATGATTAATGGTTGTTTGTAGTTAAATGTAAAGAAAAAATTGGCTTTTTTTTCTTCTTCTTTGCATGCATAGTAACAAGATAGAGGAAGCTATATAACCATTCTTGGTGGCAATCTTGACCTATTGTGGCCTATTTGACTCGCTGTAGAAAGGGTGTAGGGTCAGAAGTCAGGGAGGGCTTGTGGGTTTCCACATGCTCAGTAAGGAGGTGAAGGGACACTAGGAGCCAGTGCAGGCTTTCTCTCTTAGCACTGAATTGAACTGGTTTAAAGCCAACCAGAGGTATATATTTTGTACAAAAAAGGTGAATATATTTAGAGGATTTCAAGTATGCCTATTGAAGAAACAGGTTTAAACTATGTCAGCATCTTTTAACTAATGCCTCAAAAAGAACTTCTTAGGGCTGGGGATTTAGCTCAGAGGCACTGTGCCTGCCTTGCAAGCACAATGTCCTGAGTTCGATCCTTGGAACCAGAAAAAAACAAAACAAAAACTTCACAAATGGGTGAAAGACATTGAAATAAGCACTAATTTTTATTTTATTTTGATTTCTAAAAGAGATATACAGACACATCTTCATGGAATAGTTTAGAGTCATTCCAGCTATCAAGTACTGATCAAGAAAACCTTAAACTTTTTTGTTTGCAGACTTTTGCAATGTAGAATGTTCAAGAAGCATATTCAAAGGGCTTTAGAAGAAAAAGGGGAAAAAGGCAAGTAAGCAAGCTACTGGTGACAGAAATAGAAGCAGCAGAGGGGTCTGCGATCCTTCTGACAATTTTTAAGGGAAGCTTCATCTGTCATAACCCGAAGCACGGTGGAATATCTACAAATACTCCAATAATGGCAGCTCATATCTGAGTCACCCAGTCAGCAGCGTGAGCAGTATCAGCACGACATATATGAACGGACTTATGCAACCCGCGCCACCATCACGCACTCTGCTCTAGTCCTGGACTGTAATGACTGCTATACTGGCCGCAGCCTCCTCTCCTGAACTCATCTCGGACACATGCTCCTGACAGCTTCTTCAGACAAAAGGAATATGCCTCATGCCCAAAGCAGGACAGAGTTTCAGCACTGAAAAGCGAATCAAATTTACAATGTAAAAATAAATTCTGGCAATATGCAATAAATTACATATTGCATACGATAAGAATTACATTATTATTGCCATAATAATATATAGCAGTTATTAGAATTACAGCAATAACATATGCAGTTGCTAATGGACTTATAATGTAGCATGCCATTGGGAAATAAAAACTAACTGTATTTTTTCCTGTTACCAAACAAATGCTGCTATAATCTATACAGTAATTTGAAACTGAGTAGTTATAAATGGAAGTTTACTCCCATATTTGCTATGCATATATAGGCCTCTGTCACATTATTTTCCACTAAAACTAAATAAGTGAAAAAATATTATATAAACTCTCCCTCTCCTTCTCCTCAACCCCTAACCCCACTGTGGCACTAGGAGTTGAACTCAGGGCCTTAACACTGAACCACATCCTCAGCCCTTTTTCCTTTTGTTTTTCTCTCTCTCTCTCTCTCTCTCTCTCTCTCTCTCTCTCTCTCCTCTCTTCTCTCTCTGCATCCCTCCGGGAACTATGGCTGAGGTCCCACAACCTGACTCTTTTCCTGGGTGACTCACCGGCCCCAGCTCTCCTTCCCCATCAAAACCTCCCTGTTCTGTGCCCTGTGTGTGAGTGAATTATATAGTGAGACAAGATCTTGCTAAGTCACTAAAATGCACAGGCTAAGCTCCTGCCTCAGTCTTCCAGTGTGCTAGGATTACAAACATGTGCGAACAAACTTATTATATGCCCAAACTTTTTTATTATTTTGACTGTGTAACTTGACTAAATCAAGTTATTCAATTTTTTAAAAAGTTGAACTTGATAAAAAAAAAAGTCAGAGAGGTCAAAACAATAATCAATTTAGTAGAAATCCAGATGACAAGTATTTTTTTTTTCCCTAAAGACATGGATTTGACTGGTCAAATCAGTCAAGATTCAAACCAGTTTGTGTGTATAAATCTAATCATAACATTAACTCATACCTAACTCACTGGAAAAACAGAAACGATGCATTTATCAACTTATCTGATATTCATAAAAGCCCTCTGAAGTAGACACAGAAAATATTTCTGCTGGAATTTTGAAGCTGTAAAAGTTTAAGAGAGAAGGGGGTCAGAATGTATTTCCAGCTGCATGCAGACCCCCTATAATGTGGCCATTTAAAATAATGACTTATTATTTCTCACAGCTCTATGAATTAAATGGGTTTCTATGCAATTTTTAGCTGTATACAATAAGAACTGATATCTTATGAAATTGCATTCAGCCCACACTGCACTAGGGCTGGAAAATCCAAGGTGACCTCTCATCCTCCAGGGACTCCCTTCACGTGGCCACTCATGATTTCATATTGTAGCTGGAGAATCATTTGAACCAGGCAGTTCACTACCAAATGGAAGCCTTTTAAGAAGATCAGAGCCAAGGCAGAAGCATTTATCAAGTCTTAGTCTGTCAAACTTGCTGAAGTTCCACTGCTAGAAGCAGCCCAGAGACCCAGGTGAGGGGCAGGAGCAACAGGGCACGTGGCTCCACGGCAGGCACCAGCACAACATTCTACCACCGCGGAACATCACACAGGCGGTGTGCAAGGGAGTCAGGCAAGAACTGAAGCCTCGGACCAAGCTCATTCTGCAATGCAACGTCCACTATTCCTTTAGTAATGTTAAGAAAACTCACTGCTTTAGCATTAGCCAGAAGATAAAGAAGATAGTTTATTATTACACAACACTTTAAAAGATAGCAAGAACATTTACTGTTCAATTTAAACTCTTAGTCATATCTTTTGCTAAGTTTTGATAATTTGGGGGGTGGGTTTCAGGAATTGAACTCGTGTCCTGGCGCTTGCGAGGCATGCGGCGGCGCCGCTGAGCTAAATCCCTGGCTCAAATTTTGATAAATGTTTTATTTTCAACAACTTAAAAACTTATAAAAACCAGGGCCGGGGATTTAGCTCAGTGGTTCCGGTGGCTGCTTTGCAAGCGCAAGGACCCGAGTTTGTTCCCCAGTTACAAAAAACCAAAACAAACAAAAACCTTATAAAATCCCAAGACGGATCTTGCCGCGTATAATTGTGCTTTTGTAGGTCCAACAGTAGAAAGAAACAGGAACATAATATTTCATATTGGAAACTAAAGCAAGGGTCAGAGAAACAGTTTCTTGTTCATGATTTCGTGGTACATAATAACGTCCAGAATCCAGCTCCAAGAGGTTCACGCTGTGGAAGAGACTCCTGGGAATACGACTGCATAAAGTCGTCTGCAAAGTCGATCTTCTCCACCTCCTGATTGGAGGACTTTCATCTTGCAATTCAGCTCGAAGCATACCTCAGATCCACAGTTCTCTGGCTCCTTGGTCTCAGAAGCTCTTTACAGGCTCAAAAACGACTAAGAATCCAAAACTTTTATTATACAAATTATAGATATCAATATTTACTGGGTTTTTTTTGTTTTGTTTTGGTTTGGTTTTTTGAGACAGGGTCTCACTATGTAGTTGAGACTGACCTGGAACTCACTATGTAGCTCAGGCTGGTCTCACTTACAGCGTTGGTTTGGTTTTTTGAGACAGGGTCTCACTATGTAGTTGAGACTGACCTGGAACTCACTATGTAGCTCAGGCTGGTCTCGAACTTACAGCGATCCTCCTGCCTCAGCCTCCCAATTGCTGGGATTACAGGCGTGCGCCACCACACCCGGCTATGAAATATTTACTGTTTTAGAAATTAAAACAGAGTTCTTTAATTCACAAGAACACAGATGCACATATTCTAATAGCTATGGAATGATGACATTAACAGACATTACGCTGCCATTGTACACTCCACTAAGCCCTCAGGAGGGAAGGAGACTGAAAAATGCAGCATTTTATTTATTAATATGAAAAGGAATTTGACCTACTGAACCCTTAAAAAGGCCACAAAGAGATGCAGAGGCTCTTTGAACACATTTTAAAACTTCCACTTTCAATAATTTGCCTATGAAAAACAATATATAATACTAGATGAAATTTTGAAACGTCTCTTTTAAATTCACTAGTAAGGGTTCAAGAAACTTACAGAACTGAAGTAAAAGCACAAACCCAGAGAGATCAGATGGGCAAAGTTGAAGCCTGGGCACTCCTGTCCATCTTTTGGGACCAATGGCTTTTACTCACACAGATGCACGGGGAAGAGGAGTATGGAGAACATTAGAGTTGGCCCAAAGGGTTTGATTGGTTACAAGCCATTCTCTCTGCATTGTCAGCTTTATGCTAAGACTTCCAAGGATGCTGTATCTCAGCATAATGAGAAAATATCCAGTCCCCAGAAAAGAATGGGGAAAATGTTCTTTCCGTATAGTTTTGGGTAGAAGGAGAAAGGTTTCCCCTGAGAAGAAAGGCTTGCCCTCCTACTGGCTTTTAGTTATAAATGTTATCTCAGGTGGCCGGTGCTTCCAGGCACATTATGAGAACAAAGGCAGACCCTACCTGGAGGGACATTCCTGTTCTCCAACTTCAGAGAGGCCTCCCCCACATAAGTGTTATTAAAAGTAAACTTACAATGGTTTTTAAATCATGAAATAAGGAGACAAACTGCCTGAGTCAAGTGGGCTAAGATCAGAAGTTTTAAAAATATGAAATAAGAATGTTTAATATGCTTTTAAAAATAAAAGATGTCAAAATATGTTTTAAAAAGTCAGATTTGGAAAAAAAAGAATTTTAAAGATTAACTAGAATAAGTAGAAAATTATAGTATTTGAAATGAAGTAGTACTTGAGATCATGGGTTCATTGAGATTCTTACAGTCTACTGATAGGAAGGTAAACTGGTAAAACCAATTTGGAAAACTGTTTGGCAATCTTCACTAAAGCTGAAACACACATACTCCATGACAAAGCAATTCCTTTAGATATGCACTCAATAAAAATGCTCAACATATGCTCACCAAAATAAATGTGCAAGAAAATTTATAGAAGCACTATTTATAA
This sequence comes from Fukomys damarensis, assembly GCF_012274545.1. Lineage (NCBI taxonomy): Eukaryota > Metazoa > Chordata > Mammalia > Rodentia > Bathyergidae > Fukomys > Fukomys damarensis. The sequence continues at coordinate 4,611,336 of NW_022900940.1, read as the reverse complement.
TGGTTATAAATATGTGTTCATTTTATGAAAATTCAACTAGCTATATAAATTCAGGATTTCTGCATTTTATCTACTTTGTACTTCAGTTAAAATGAACACACATATCTTTTGAGCACAAAAATATAACAACCAAAAGGAAAGGACAAGATTAATAAATCAGAGCAAACATCTCTCTTCAATAGGTTTACTGCATAAAATAGAAAAAAAAATGAACAAATGGGTCAAAAGAATACATTGAGTACCTTTAAAGAGAAAATTAATCAATAAGACAGGAAATCTAAAGAATCCCCAAAACATGGTCCAAAAAAGTTCAAGAGATCCAAGATATAAAAAAAGAAGTTGAGGGCTGGGGATTTAGCTCAGCGGTTCAGTGACCTGCCTTGCAAGCACAAGGACCCGAGTTCAATCCTCGGTACCACCCCCCCCCAAAAAAAAAGAAAGCAAAAAAGAAGTTGAAAGACACAGATGACTGAACACTAATATCAGCCCATTTTTGGCTTCTAAGAGTAAATACCAGAGCATGAGAAATGGTGTTCAAAATCAATGACTAAAAGATATCCAGAACTGATCCCAAACCCAAATCTTCAGAATCTGGAAGAAAATAATTCCTAAGCTTGATACATACAAGGGAATATATACATCATAAAAATTATACAATAGCAAAGATAAACGGGAGGTCCTAAAGTCAGCAAGAAAAGAAAGAGTAGCACTCAAACACAAACAAAACAAAGCCTTCAGAGTACCAGCAACCGGGGAAGCCAGAAAACCCACAGAACTGTGTGCTCAAGAGTTTACAGAGAAGATAATTACCAATTTAAAGATTGTCTAAGTTGGAGGAGAGTGACATGGAATCCAAGCACATGAGTGCTCTATAAAGACATGATGCCAAGGGACTGTTTCGTTTTTGTTTTTCTCCACTATGATCCTCTACATAAAAGAGCATGGCAGACTCTTCAGCTGTCTGCAAGATCTAAACATTCAGTCAATAAAATTCTTTCGATAAGGAGATGTGCTTAGAATGGACCAGATAAATGTAATCAGGCTAGTCTAAAAGCAGGTTCACTTTTGTAGTGTTCAGAATTCAGTCAAATGTGTAGAAGATGCTCAGGAAATTCATAGTCAGGGGAAGAGATAAATGGATAGATGGATGGATGGATGATTGGATGGATTAAAGATGGCTATAGAGATAGCTACACACATACATATATGCATTTTATGGACTAAATTTGCTATCTATGACTTACACTGAAAACCTTTTTGGCAGAGTCTGGTACAATATAGAATCCAAAATATTAACCTTTTGAATTTTGAGATCCTGGACCTGGTTAGCATTTCTTAGACTAAAGGCAATGCGGGGAAGTAATTCTGTGCACCCATAAAGCAGGGCATTTGTCTGTGTTAACACTCTCTGGGCGCCACTGAGAAGTTATCCTGTGAATCAGCAGATAAAAGATGCCTACCAGGGTGGAGGTCAGGGTCTTTCTCCTTTTCTGAGTGAAATGTGACATCAAATGTTGGGCCACTTGTGAATATCTTTGCCTAAGGCCCAGAACTTATTTATCTTCTCTGGACACCGACAAAAAATGGTATGGCACACTTTAAAAAGTATGTCACCATTTCCTAAGAGAAATGATCTCCTCTCTAGGATCTGACTAAAAATCATGAGCAACTGAAACCCTAGTTTATCCCTGTGGACTATTAGTCACCCTATAAAAGTTAATTTAAAACAAATTAATCCATAAATCTCTACATTGTCTGCAAATACTTACTGCTATAAAAAACCTAATTTAAACCCTTTCCCCTCGATTCTGAATCAGGGTTGCACTGCATTTTAGAAAATGTCTTGCCAGTGCAGAATAAATTACCAGTTATTTCCTTTCTTATTGAGGTCGGTGGAAGTTCTAAGGATAATATTAGGTCCAGCATGACAATCTCTTAGTGCTCCAAGAGAAAGAGAAAGAACATTCTCTTACAAAAGCCTTCATACATAAACTTTGTGTGTCGTCAAGGTTTAATTTTAAATGCAGTTTCTCAGTCCATTCCTCCTGAAAGTCACTTAATAGAGTCTCTTAGTTAACACTCAGTCAAACTCACATTGTGGGGGGAAAAATCAGAAAGATAATTTTTCATGAAGACAGACTGTTTGCTTTCATCAGGGTCATCAATAGAGAATGAAGAGGGGCAGACTTCACTGCACAATGAAAAAGCTAAAAAGTCAGATTGAAGCATCAGGTGGCTTGGATGTCTACTGAAAATCCAAAATGTAAATTCTACTTACTCTAGAAACACTGCTTTAAAATATTTGTGGAACACACTGGGTATTCGTGTTAGCAATACGTTTTCCCTTTTTTTTTTTTTTAGGTAGATGAGTTAATAACTAGAAACACAGTCTGTTAAAATGTTAATTTTTATCCCTTCATTCTGAGGAAAAAGATGTTCTAAAGGGGATATTACTACTTGTGGCAATTTCAAGTTTTGAGATATTCTAGTTTAGTATAGAAATATCTTACTCCTTATCCTAAGCAATTTCTTTCCTGTATATTTTTAAAAATTGCTCTAGAGGAGAACTCAGGTGGTTATTAAATCAATTAAATCCAACTCCCCCCTCCACTGTAGACAGCCAGTGAGAATAAACAAGAGAGAGTTTAGTACATGGAGACATTTCACGGAAAGGTGTTCCAGAGTTGTCATTTCATAATCTAAAAAAAGGCACTTACGGGGCTGCTAATTACCAAGCTCCCCCACGCCACCATACTGATGTTAAATGGCACTATTCCATTAGCTGTAATTATTCCATTTGTAATAAATAAGCATTAACCAGTTTCAAATGTACACTCACAAATCATTTTTAAAGGATGAGTTTCATGCATTTAAAGTCATATATTTCAAAACAGCCCAGGAGACAAAAATTCAAATTAGAAGAGCATTTAAAAAATTAAAATGAAATATATTCAGAAACAGAAATCATTACAAGGCTGGGAAACCTCAGAGAGGGAGAGAGACAGACCAAGTAGAGAAGAAAAATGTGCAGATGTTCAGTGGCTGAATGTATTGATTCTCCACGAGAACTCGGAACCTGGAACACAGGAAGTGAGTTGTGTAGAAATAGACGGAGGGATGAAGGGCAGAAGTAGCATAGCTACTTTATTCTGGAGAAGTGGAGGGTGAGGACTACTTGTCAATGCAGAGGTACAGGTGCAGGTGGGAGTGACTGGTGGGTCTGGATGTGGAGGAGAGAAGTACGGATGGAGGAACTGGCTTAACGCTCCCTAACAACTGTCGTCTGGAGTGCCTTTTATGGAGTGAAAGATTTGTGGCATTCAACCATCTTTAGGAGTATACTCATCTCGCTTAAAGTCAAATTAAAACAATGAATTAACAGTACCAGAGAAGGTCAAGGAACTAAATAAGTATAATGTGTGCATGTTCCCTAAATTATAGTAGAATTTATAAAACTGAGGCAAAACATAAATTAAGAAAGTATAAGGTTACTGTAAAAATAACCACCACACCATTGTGTCAGTAAAGAAGTATAAGGTATAAACCCCCCAAACAATCTTTCAAAACAAATACAAAATAAGACCTTACTTTATTAATGAACAAGAGAGTCAAGTTTCATTTGCTACCAATTTTGTATGAGAAAGGTGTCCTTGCACATTAATCTAGGGGTTCTTGAGTAAGTTCTAGGTGGGACTCTCTGAAGTTTTCCATGCTTTTACTAACAGCAGAAGCTATTCTTACATCTCAGTTGATTTTATGAAACCCAACAGTTTTACAACCACAAAACACTTTTTATTCTGCATACATAATATACATTCTCAACCTTATAAAAACCATTTGTTAAGAACAACAGCAGGATTAATGTATTTGCTATTGCCATAGAGTGATTACTTAGCATTGTGTTTGAAGTGAAATATGTAGAGCTAATGCTGGCCAATACAGTAGCCGCCAATATGGCAGTGAACTCTAAATTAATTAAAATCAAATAAAATTAAAAATTCAGTCTTGCAGTTGGATGAGCCACATTTCAAAGTACTCAATAAACCACAAAGAACTGGTGACTCTAGTGCTGAACAGCAAAGATGGAGAACGTTTCCATCATTGCAGAAAGACCTATTGCACCGTACTTGTCAGAGGCATTTTCTAAAGTCAGTGAGGAGAAAGCTGGATTCAAGACAGTTCGTTGTTTTCTAGCAAATCAGAACAAGCACCCGACCGCATCCAGCAAGTCAAGGAAGCTAGTGAGTGGCTTTCATTGCTTCGGTTTTCTACAACAAATATGCTTTTCAAATTTTGAGGTCAGTACACACTCCGAGGAAGTTGAATGTCTTGTAGAGGCTCATACACATTTTCTGTAAACACTGGAAGAACACTGTGATTATCTGATCACAAGAAACAATACCTGTATAGATTTAAAATTTAAACAGTTTGCCTCACCTACTTCGTGCTGTCAATTCATTGTGTTCCTGTCCTTAACTACACTTAATTGTCTTCTAAACATCTCTTTTTATCATTGCCCATGAGGACAACAACTAGCATCATATACTAGACTTTCAAATATGGAAGATAGCAAGATCAGTTTATTTTAGATATTTTCATCAAGTACCATTGTCAATTGAAAAATTTTCTCCTTGCTATAAACATCAGTATTTCTTTTGTTCATTTGGAATATCTTATAACATTTAGCACGGCTGAGATAGTACCCAGATCTTAGCTGAGAGTGAAATAGCCCCCCTGATCTAACTATATATTATGAAATGATACTTCACAAAACTTTTTTTCTCTTTCTCTCTTTCTGTTTTTTAGGCAGCTCTTGCTAAGTCACCCAGACTGTGGCCTTGAGCCCATCTTCTTGTCTCAGCCTCCCTAATAGTTGAGATTAGAGGTGTGTACCACTGAATCTGGCTTCTTCTTCCCAACTATGAAACAAAACTAAATGAACCTACACTTGATAGAGAGAACTAAATAGAATTCCATTTCTGACATGTGTATGCTAAGAGCCGAGGAATGTGTGGAGACTCCTTTGAAGTCTACCCTGTACTCAGGGCCACTTGTGGACGTTGCCCAGGCTCACCCAGGGATGGTTGTTGGCAGGAATGGGAGGGTCTAGTTGCCCTTCTGTCAAGTTGGGCTGGTACAACATGATCATCTGATCTGTCCAGAAAATCCCTATTCTTACCTTGAGGCTTTTAATCGAAGGCTCTCTCCTCATTATCGATTAGCGCAAAACAATGTGTTTAAGTTCGAATTAATGTTCTGAAAATTTAACCAAGCCAATTTATTCAGAAGGTAGCATTCCCTTATATTAAAAAATAAATTCCACTGATGTCAGTTGCTACAGCTCTCTCTAGTCCTTAGAGCATGGTCTTGCCTACTCTCTATCCATTAAATCAGAATCCCTGAGGTAGAGGCTAGGCAAGAGTGTTTTGAAAAAGCTCCTTGGATAATTCTAATATATTTTCACAGGTGAGGACCTGATTCAATTCACTTATTCACAATGTGATTTTGGGCAAGACATGGCTCCCTGCCCTCATCTGTAAATCAGGAATAAGAATAATCATACATAATTGTTGAGATACACTTTCCTTGTGTTTAATAAGCCTGATTTCTTTTCAACTAACTCTATTTTTTGTAATGGGAAGATGACTTATTTTGGGGAGGAAATGTATTTCTGCTCAGAGGTCAGAAATGAAATTTGTTTCTTATTAGAAAATATCCTTAAATAACACCATTTGTATGTTACTTCTATGTGGAGAAACAATACTCTGCCGGTGGTGCTGAACCTATGGTACGCATGCTGCAGTGGACTGTATCACTGATAGCTCTAAAAAGTTCACCATCACTGCTAGCGGATACTCTGTGATCCCTTTAGGCCCAACACTGCATTGGTGGCAAATTCAGCTCCTTTTAAAAATCACTGATTAGTAAATAGCAGCTAGTTCCAGTTGTTTAACAAGTCACACATGTGTAAATACCAAATAGTTTCTCTGGTGTGAAAAACTGTAATAGTACATAAGATCCTAATGAAATAACTGACCATGTGAAATAGGAAGAAAAGGGCTAAAGGTGTAGGGAAAGTGGGAAGGGTAGGGGAAAGGTACTAAGGGAAAAGAAAAAAATATGAGAAAATGAAAAAATGGAAATAAAGTGTTTGTAAATGGGGAGCGGGGAGGCGGTGAAGGTAGCTCAGGGACAAGGGGAAAAAATGAGAACCAAGACCTGTCATGTAAAGGTACAAGATCCCAATAATGACTGTAATTGTACTGTATACCTAAAATGTACCTATAAACTCAATTGAAAAAAAAAAGAATATGACAAAAAAGAAAAACAAATTCATTTGAGAAAATTTTAATCACTCGTTGAATTTGACTTGGCGAATTAAAAAAAGACCATTATCCCACTTTGGAGGTGGAATATTGCTAAACTAATTTACACTGGTTGGCGGTTTTGGGGAGCACCAAAACAATCAAGGAGCATAGTTGAATACTACTGAGGCAATCAACATATATTTTGAACTAAGAAGCTAAATAAAAACAGTTCAGTTTTGGGGTCTCTTGCATACTTTTGAAAATAGCAGCCATCTAATAGATATTTAGATAAGTGCAATTAAGAGAAATATGTGGGTTTTAGATTTAGCCAGTAAATATTCTGAAATTCTCTCTTTTTTTTTTCCCATTTGAAAAGCGTTAATTGTTTTCCCCAATGCCTTACCCTCCCAATTATGGTATGTTTTGAAAGATTCTTGCTGCACTGAATATCTTAAGCCCACACTAACTCCTAAAAAACATGACCAAGAGAGGAGAAAATGCACAGGGGTTGCAGTTTTCCATGAATAATCTGCACGTGTTTTCCAATATTTCAAACACTTATAAAGCAAGATCGAGTGCTCTGGCAGAGCCACAGACTTTTATAACACAGCCTTGACAGACAGAGCAATTTGATTCCTGACAATGGGGGGGAGGTGGCTCACTTTCAGCATAGTAATGTGTAGCTCTTCAGGTGAACAATTACAATTACCCCAAATGACCTGCTCCAAACCCAACGTGGGTCCACCCACGGTCTCAGGAGTGACCACGAAGTGGATTCTCAAGGAGTACCAGTGTTTGGAAAAATCAAGAGATAAAGAAAAGATACTCTGTTTAATAAACCCTCTAGGATCACATTCTGGAACAACTGAAAAAAATTTTTTTAAAAAAACTGACAAATCCTAAAGACAGAATGGCCCTGATATTCAGTTTTCCAAAAAGGTCAGAAGGGCTGACCTTAAACAAATGTGAAAGGCACAGAGGTGTCTTCTTCACCTCTCACCTCTCTCTGCCCTCTCTCCCCACCTCTCCTAGGGGCTCCTAGGGAGCCAGGAGCTCCCTGAAAGCCTGTCAATCTTGTATGACGGTTGAGTGATTGGCATCCCCTGAATGAAACTCATTCACTCTCAAGTGTTACCTTCAGCATTCATTTGCATTTAAACCTTTTTCTTCTAACTATGGAATTGCCAGCTTTTTTCCCCTTTAAGAGATTTTCCAAGCAGAAAACAGGAGCTGTCTGGTTTATGATCACTTGAGGTGTTTTTCTAAGGTCTGAAAGAAAAGCCCAGAGTGCCTTTTGTGTTTCATTTGAGGAAGCCAAAAAGGATAGAAGGATGGAAGGATGAAAGGATGGAGGGATGGAGAGATGTCAGCAAGATAGGAGGGAACGAAAGAAGAAAGGGAAGAAACAACGGAAGGAGATAGAAGCTAATTTTGATTTTTATCACAGAGTTGAAGATTTCCTACTTGCTGATGTCCCATTGAGAGTGGTCTGGGGAGGAACCAGGTATGAAAGATTAACAGTCATTTGTGCTTCCCTTCTCAACAAAAGTGACTAGGTACCTGGCAACTCTTCTGGCACCATTTAAATAAAACTCCTGGCCTCCTATTTCCCTGCCCCAAACATGGACATGCATGCACGTTATCGTGTGATAATTTGGGTATGGGCATTTCCTAGGCTTATATATTGTAGCGACTTAAAGGAATCCCTTATGTCATTTTATTATTTCAACTTCTATTGCTAACAAAACAAACAAGCAGTATGAATCTCTCCACAGTAACAATGAGAACCACAGAGCACATAGTCACCGTCCCTGGATGAAAATCAAACTCAGATCTCTTCACCGCCTATCTGCTCAGTGGAACATAGGTGAAGGAACTGCCTTCCGCAGACAACACAGTCCTAGAATCTCATAGCAAGCTGTACTCTCTCACCTGCACTTTTCTAAAGGTGCATTAGTGAGAGTCTACTGACTTTTACAGCAGGAATGATGGACAACATCTGCAGAAGACTGGAGGACACTCACTTGCCTCTTCTTGTCCATGCCTTTCAACTTTCATGGTTTTGTGTAATCACAGCCTCCAGGTACCTGGGTGCTACTCACGTAGCCACTCTCTCTCTCCCTGTCACATTCTTAAGCACTACTTTGTCCCTGGTAGAGCGGCATGAGTTAATAGGTGTGATGAAAGCACTCAAAGCTTAGTATCCCACCATGTCCTTCTCAGAGACAGCTAATTTTATCCATTTTATCTACCATTTGGATGGATGAAAGCATCACAGAAAGTTCACGAAAGTCGTTATTATACAGCTGCAAAGTATCTCCCACTTGAAGCTCTGTGATAACATTCAATTGTAAATGTTTTCCATCATTTGATGATGATGACGGGGCGGTGGTGGTGGCTACATATATGCCATTAAACAACAGATCCAAAAAGGAGATCAGCAGAGATGGTGACTGGGGAACAGCAGACTGCAGCTTCCACCTCACACTCTCCAGCTTGCCACGGTGGGTGGGCGAGGGGTTCCATCCATGCTTTTGTGGGGAGGGGTTGTTACTGCCTCATGTGAAGTTGAAATCACTTACATTAGGTGCTCCTCCCGTGAACATGTACTGTTTTAGATGTCAAGATCATAACTGTAGAAGCTTCTTGTCATGGTAAGAATGGAGATTATGAGGAGCATGTGCTAGTGATCCAGGCTTGCAGCCCAACCCAGGGCCCAGATGGCCACCATGAAATTCACTTTGCTAACCAGAAGAGGACTGCACAGGAGAGGAGTAACGACTGTCAGTGAAGAAGTGGAAACATAAGCTTTAAGGCAAGACAGGTATGAGTGGAATCCCAGCTCTCCCATTGATGGACCATGTCATTGGGCATTTATTTAAATTCTCTGTTCTTTTCTCATCTATAAAATGGGTATGGTGGTACCACCCTCATAGACAGTATAAGGATACACTGTAGAGTAGGTGTAAAGTACTTTCTTAAAAACACAATTCCAAAGGCAAGTACATTCTGGGCACTTCAGGGAGAGAAACTTTTTAGTCTAAGGGCAAAACTGGGTTGGTGGGGACTCCAGTGACATGAAGAAAGCATGGTCATCAAAAGGAAGTATCTGTAATGAGCTCTAGAGAGTTTTTGTGATGCAAGAATGTGGCCCAATATTTCAGATTTTCTAAGTTTTCAAGAGATTTTTTCCCCCAAAGTAGTAAGATGCACATATTTTCATGTAAAATTTCCCAATATTTTAGAAACATGTCAGGCCAACTAGATGAGCTAGAGAAAACTTGTCCTAGAATAAGATTTAGGCCACCTCTTTCCTAGCAGATTCTATACATTCAACGTGTCATAGCCAATGTGGATATAGTCAGCATTGGCTATTTGTTATACTCTTGGCTATTAGCAGAAAAACCACCCAAACTGGAGAATCTCTTACCACATGCATGACAACTGTCTGGTCACATAGTAATATTGATATTGGAATGCTAAAACCCATTGTCTGGGCTGCTGCATGTTCAGACCTAATTATGAATTTTTCAGTTCATAGGCACAGGCAAACCCCACCTTATCCAAACTTAAATAGGCCCAGCCAGGCCACACTGAAAGTTCATTATCATACTATGAACATAAGAACGCAATGCAGCATAAATGTCAGGGCACAAAGAATGCATTCCACTTAGAAAGCCTGTGAAAGGAAGTAAAAATGCCTGCTTCAATTTATAAACAATAGCATTTAAGGGCTCAGCACAGTTTCAGCTTACAGCAGTGTGCGAACAGGGTCTTTAAGTTATATTTATAAACTTCTATGTAGAGATTTAAGGAAAAAGATGTGATCCTGCATGGTCACATTGAATTTTCATTGCATGAGAAGTTGAGGAAGCTGGTTGAGTGCTCAGAGCTAAGTTTTGATCTTGTTTTGTCAAGGCTCTTCTCTTCACTCTGTGTGACAAAAGGCAGGGGGCTCCATCTCTCTGAGCATCATCTGTTAAGTGGGGATGCATATTAGGTTCTACCTTAGAGGCTGACTGAAGAATAAAGAAATTTAATGCAAATGCACTTAGTACAATGCCCAGAACACAGCAACTGCTCAGAAGATTGGCTATTAGGACAAGATGACTGAAGCTTAACTAGTGAAATTAGTACAAGGATAATTTAGCTTTTTAATTGGCAATATTTTTCTGTGATATCTAGCTGGAAGCAAAATTAGAAAAATTAAGATTTTGTCTTTTGGTAACATTACCTGTCTGTGATCTTACGTGAATGCCTTTATCCAGGGGGATTGTGGGAGAACAGGTATTCTAATGCAACATCTTCAGGGTATGCGCAGGGAGCTCTTTGCCCTGTAAACTCAAGGGGTGAAATCTCATCCCCTGATCTTCAAAATGTGACAAAGAGCTATTGATTAAGAGCACATTGTCATTTAAATTACAATTAGGGATGGGTGAAAGGTGGTTATTCAACAATTCGAAACTTTCTTTTAATATTGTCAAGGACGACTTAACCTTAACCCAAACACACTTCTCAAACTTCTGAGTTTCAGTACGTCTAAAATCAATGTGCTTTTCGTAAAGCAAGAAAATCACGTCATTGAGCTCAGATGTTGAATTCAGTAGTTTTGAATCTGCTGGGAAAAATCTTTCAGAAAGCTTTGCTTTTGGTAGGTCACAAAGTACTTGTGTCTCGCGTAAATCCAGGGCTACATTTGCACCTTAATATGAAAGTAAATCATTCTGCACGTTTTCCTAGAGTAGTTAGTTACAAAAGTATATGCATTTTCAAAAATTAAGTGCTACGTGGGTGATATATGTTATGATTCAGAGAATTTTAAAAAGGAAACTATCCTTCTAAAGGCAAAATTTGCTAAGAACTTTGTGTCTTTTATTCCTGGCAAAACAATGTTCAATTCTAAAAGCATTAAGCGGCACTTAAAGGAAACAATGGACAGAATGGAAACTCCGTGTCTGTGTGTGTGTCTATTCATGCTGTATTACCAACTCTTACATTTTACCATATGAATACACTCCATAAATAATTTCCTTTGATGTTGCAAACACACACACACACACGTGCACACTAACATGCGTTGCTTCCATTGGTAAAACGCTGAACTCAATCTCACAATCTTGCTCTGGCCAAATTCCCTGCAGCTTCCCCAGGAATGCAGACAGCGTGAAGACTGGAGCTTAGGTCTCCTGTATCAAAGTACATTTCGAATTTATTTTGCCGAGGCATCTTCCTCCCACACCCTACCTTCTCTAATGCATGCACACCTCTCTTCTTTTTTTCCCAGGAATGGCAGACATTTCCTTGGATGACAGATTATGCCAGAGGTGCCTTTGGCAGCCTCTAGTCCTCAGGGCAACCATTGTTCTGGCAGCAGCAAGCCAGTGAACAGCACAAGGTCATCCAGCCCTGCAGTCTCCCCCACCTTCTCTTGCACGAGGCACAGGCTCCGACACACACTTCACTTGCTTGACACATGAGGTCAGGCAAAGGCAGTCTCCAACTTTAGTCCCCACGGGGTAAGCAAGAGCACAGAGTGGGCAGCTGGAGGTGCCCACCGGTGTGCAGGAGGCTCCGGAAACAATTCTAAATGAGCCCTCAGTTCTAGCGATCACAGGATGTTTGCTTCTCACTCGTGCAGGAGCCCTATTACAAGGCTATTTTTTCTGCACAGCAGTGGTTTATCAGCGCAGCTTCTAAACAAATGGGAATATCCAGTTTTACTTTTCATTTGAAAACTCTGAGTAGAAAAAGCACAAGTGAATGACACCTTCCTACCATACGATAACAAAAAGAAACAAAAGATACTAAGATCTTTATGGTCAATAACAATGCCTCTCACAAGAAATTTTACAGGAACTCACTATAAGCCTCAAAAATTGAAAAGCAGTATTGCTTGTTCTTATAAACAGGCAATTTATGCTACCTACTGTAGGAAAAAATTAATGAAAAGTTTTATCATGACTAATTCATATTTACTAATACATGCATTTGGAAAAGCAGAAATTAAAGGGCAGAAGAGTTTTTGGTATTCTTCAGGCAATACTATCTAAATGTTTAGAAAATGAACCCTTACAAATTCAAGATATTGGGGGTAAGCAAGATGCTTTACTGCCGCCTTGTGGACAATTTAAAATAATTTGAGATTTATTTAAACCAATGGTTAACTTATGAATCTTGGTCAATAACAGAACTAGACACAAATGAGTATGGGACAGAGGTGGCATAAAATTAAATATTAATTAAAAGAGTTCAGTCAGAAAAAATTATTCTCTTTTTTTTAACCCAAGGATATCTATAAGCTCTTCGAGTGATTATACCACTACATTTCAAGGTATTCTCGAACAACACAAGCCGAGAAGGCGAGTGCTATGGAATTAAATATTAGGTAGCAAAGGTTAATCAGGATAACACTGTCCTACTTAAAGAAAAAAAACTCACAAAAATTTCCGTGAACACTTGAGAAAATGCTGCCATTATATGTCAAGAAAATGGAGAAAAAAAATCTGTTAATTATCACAGAATTAAATTCAGCACCAGAAAAGCAATGATAAGGAATACTGGACATATTCTGGGGTTTAGTCCAGCATTTTGACTTAGAATGTTTATTTAAACATAACTTGAGTTTATAAACTTGTTTTCTAGGGAGATTTATAGTACTTTCTGATTTTGGCTGGATCGAAAAAGTCCAGCTTCATATCCTGCTAAAAATGTGTTTGGCTAAGCCACCATCTTAAATTTTGGCACAACATACACATTTTCATTGGATACACTTCTAATCACAAACAAATGTTCAGGTAGATGCTTAATTGAAACTGAGCTACTGATATCACAAAAATAGCATCCTAGAATCTTTTTGCATTTCAGCAACAAGTTGACATAGAATCAACAAATATAATTTCTGGCAATCCATTGTTCATCTGTCGGATAAATACTTGAGAAATCTGACTAACGGAGTAAGAGAAAAACATACCTTAGCAATATTGGTTAGTAAGTCTAATTTAAAACTGAAAAAAAAGTAGTTTCTTAATTAAGAGTGTTTTAAAGTATATCAAGGTGTAAGATAAATGCTTTAAGATTTAAATGTACTTTTTAACGATTGTAAAGCCACTATCAAGTCATTATCCATTTTGTTTTTTGGTTTTTTTTAATATTAGGAGAAACATCTTCAGGGAAACTACCTAAAAATCAGTTCAATAATTCAAATATTGCTATTTGTTCTAAAATTTAAATGATTTATTTTTATTAATACATTTCATTTGAGGAAAGAAGCGAGTTCAGGAAAATTGTTTAAATAAAATAAATACATAAGTGTATCCTTATCAAAGAAGAAGCAGGACTCTGTATGCTACAAAAGGTTCAGTGCTTTTCCTGATTTTGCTTTTGGTCTTGAACAGGACAAACCTTAAGTATAAATCATTTTCAAAATTTCTGCCCCATTCTTATTGTAATATGGAATATTTTCAAATCATTGATAAATCTGATGATTCCCTATCATTACCAGAAAGGTGCAGTTCTTGATTATTTCTCAAACATGGCATCTATACCATTACTAGGACAATGATTGTTTATTTTTCAGTGTTGCGGAATGTCCATTATACGCTGTGTGACTCACCTGAATTTCAGTTACATCCTCATAAAAAAGTATAGATAGGTTGTATTATCATCTTTTTACATGAGAGGAAATGAAGGCTCAGAGAGGTTTTAAGTAAACTAGCCATGGTCACACAGCATTCAACGTCTTTCTGTGCCACTGTATTTCTGGACTTCTACAGAAGCAACAGCCTTTTTTTTTTTTTTTTTTTTTTTTCTGTTTTCGAATGTTTTTTCCTTTTTTTTTTTTTTTTTTTTTTTTTTCAGTGTTTGGCAATGCTTCTGAGTTGTGCTCTGGCTTATGGCCGCATGCTACTCAAAAATGCTCAAACAGATACTGAACAAATGTGAAATCTGTTTATGCTTTCCCAGTTAATTCAATTAATAAATATTTCTTGGACGTATTTTCTGCATATAGTATAGTGCCAGGAACACGGTGCGCTAATGCCATACCTGGAACAGTAATAGGATCTTGGAGTTCACAGGCTAACTACACACACTGAGTTTATTTCAAAAATATAAAAGTGAGTAGGACCCACTGGTTCAGGATGGAGGTTGGACCCAGGTAGTTTGGGATCAGAGGGAGTTCAAATTGCCCTGCTGCCTTCTATTTCTGGGACCACGTGAAGCTATTTGTCCTTTGCCTTAGTTTCTTCTTTTGTACAAACAAGCTCAGTGAAGTTTTAATAGTTTTGGTCTGGGCTCAGTGCAGGTGTTTCATGTGTAGTAACTGTTACTGCAACAGGCCAAGGGGAAGGACAGACATATAAGCCATGCAGTGATCATGTGAAAAGTGACACTAATTATAATGATAAGGACCAGTTTCTAGGTTAAGTTGGGGCATGGTATCAGAGAGTTCATAGAGACTTCAAATAGAAAGTAAAGCTCGATTTGGGTGTGCCAGGGGACGAGGCCTGCTGAGCAGGATACCTTCCTGTACAAAGACATAGATGGGTATTTCCAGGAGACCAGAAAGTTGGTGCACATAGAAAATTAGAAAGACAGCAGTTCTCCAAAGGCCTGAGTGCCACAATTTAAGGACTGTACTCCATAATTGAAGTTTGTGATATATTATCTTTGTGTCCTTTAGAATCTTTGACTGCAAATAAATGTAACTCAGGCTCGATTAAATCAACATTTGCTCAAATAAATGGAACTTCAGAGTTGACACTGCCCTCAGGCAAAGCTCAATCTAGATACCATTGTGCCAGGTTCTGTTCTTCTTGGCCCTCTCTGCTGTTCCACATGCTATGCCATCTTAACACAAGCTCCATTCATAGTTACGACGCCCACAAACAGTGAAGTGAGGTCTTATGGACCCAACAGGTTCCCGTTCTAATCCTTTAATCAAACACTGAATTTCAGGGAGAAGATACAGTGATCACAGGGAGCTCTGTCAAACAACAGGAGCCCTCCAACCCAAACCACACGGCTGCAAACCAGAGATGGATGCCGCTGACCAAAGGGACAAGCACAACCAGCCAACATTTAATCTTCTCTTACTGGATGGAGTCTCAGAGGCTCCAGTGGAGTTGGGGTTGATCCCTGGAAGGGCTGGCACCCAACTTCCTTAATAATGATTAAATTTAAAAAAAAAGAAGATTAAATAGAGTAAGTCTATTATCCTATTTTTTACCCTAGGAATATATCAATGACACATGTTTGAGACTCCACAATGAATGATTCATTGAAGGAGAATTTGAAAAAAAATGTATTCTTCAATTCATGAATGTGTATCTACAAAGTTGAGATTTACTCTATACCAAGTACATGTTCAGGTTCACTCTGAGACGTGCAGCCCTAGAACTCTAGTTTGTATTTCTTTGGAGTCTTTTTTTTTTTTTCTCCTTATTAACATAGTTGAGAATAAATCCTAGTAGGAGGCAACGAGATAATTTAAATAAAACATGTATTGTCTTTTCCCTTTGTCTTTCTCTAAATGCTGCCCTTGCATGGATTTCTAATATCTATAGCCATACATGTGTCATCATTACTTAGCTGGAATGTTTGTGTTATTAGAACCACATTAGGCAGTAAGCAAAAACACATGCCCGGCAGTCTAGTTATGAGATTTGTGCATGTTTTCTTTGAGTTGAGACAAAAGAATAATGACCAGCAGCATTCAGCAACTTAGCCCCGTCTCTATCCTATTAGGATCATACTCCCAGGAGAGTGCTCTGGTTTTAAAAGCCATTTGCAAATGTATAGTGACTTTTCTACATGCAATTTTTCACAAAGCCGTTGCAGAATAGAAGAGGTTGGGGGTTGAGGGGGATCGTGGAACATCAAGACTAGAATTGGCTTTTTTCCTGAAATGACTAGTGAGTGACAAAAATACTAAGAAAATCACGATTTGTGTTTTTCGTTTACTCACGCGCAGGGATTATTTCATTTTTATCTTTTAGGTCATGGGAAAGATTCTTTGAAATTGACGATGTACCTTGATTACTTGGGATTACAGTCATTTGGTGAAGGAAAATCTTGTGGTCTAATTCCTAATGCTATCAGGTACATTATCCAAAGTCCAGAAATTAGATTCATTAAATGTACCTTTATTAAATCCCTCTAGCCAAAGGTATTTTTACATACCTTCCCAGAGAGAGCCCCTAAATTTTTGATTCATTTACTGAATATTTACTGAGCCCTATTACAGGTCAAACATTACTTGAGGCCTCATCGATGTGGAAACTAACTACGTCTACCTTTGTAATTTTCGGGCATAGATCAAAGCATCTTTAATTCAAGTGATTTGAGGAACATTTAAAAAAGAACTGGGAAGATAATTAGCAAGGAATGTCATGAGAACATATGAGTAGCAGACTGGCACTCAGGTGTGGAACAAGTGATCACGCACATGTCCCGGGGAAGGGACTTTTCAGCTGAAATCAGATGAATGAGTGGGGGAGAGCAGGGAGAGAGGCAGGAGAGCTCAGAGAAGTCTCTGAGGTGAGACAGCAGAACTCACGGCAAGATTTGCAGACCAGTATTTGGAGCAAGAGTCATAGGTAAGGGAGTCTGGTATTTCTGGCCAAAGAAAAATCCTGAATGCCATACAGCAGATTCTGGTGGGCCTTGAAATTAAGGTGAAGTATTAGAGCTTTCCTTCACAGGTGACAGGAAACTGCTGTTGGCTAAACTTTGCATTGACTTGAGAGCTCTGGGTGCCCAGAATAATCACTGTTCTAAATATGCCTAAGAGGGTGTTTCTAGGTAAGATTAGGATTCAAACAGGTCGACTCAGTAAAGCGGACGACTTGCTCCGATGTGGGTGGGTCTCATCCAATCAGGTGAGAGGAAAGCCAAAGGCCAAGGAAGGGAGAGTTTATTCCTTTCCTCTGCTTCACTCTTTGCAATGAGAAATCTCATTACTGCCTGCCTTTGAGTGAAACTGAGAGCATCAGCTCCTCTGATTCTGGGCTCTTGGCACCTGGACTGAATTAAATCTCCAGCCTGTCTGGGTCTCTAGCTTGCAAAGAGCAATTCACAGGTTTTCTCATAATCTCGTAAGTCAGTTTCTCAAAAAAAGTAAATATATCTGCATCTCTTAAATGACCTGTGATTTTGAACATTTTTTCATATATTTATTTGCTTCCTTTACTTCTTTGAGAAATGTCTGTTCATTTCAGATGTCCATTTTTAAATTGGGTTTTTGTATTTGGGTGGGGGGGTCTGATTTTTTTTGAGTTTTTAAAACCTTACCCAAGAAAGAATGGCTGCTATCAAGAAATCAACCAATAACAAATGCTGGCAGGGCTGTGGGGAAAAAGGAACTCTTCTTCATTATTGGTGGGAGTGCAGACTGGTGCAACCAATATGGAAGTGAATATGGAGATACCTCAAGAAACTAGGATTACAGGTCCCATTTGACCCAGCTATCACTGTGCTGGGTGTCTTTCCAAAAGAATGAAAAGAATCAGGCCAGGCATGGTGGCGCATGCCTGTAATTCCAGCACTAGGGAGGCTGAGGCAGGAGGATCGCTGTGAGTTTGAGAATAGCCTGGGCTACATAGTGAGTTCCGGGTCAGTCTCAACTACGTAGTGAGACCCTGTCTCAACGGCCCCCCCCCAAAAAAAGAATCATACCACAGTGATATATGCGCACCCACGTTTATTGCGGCACAGTTTGTAATAGCTGAAGATTGGAACAGCCCAACTGCCCATCAACTGGAGACTAGATAAAGAAGATGTAGTTTTTCTCTAAAATGGAGCACTACTCAGCCATAAAGAATGAGAAACTAGAAACAATGATAGCTAAATGGATGCACATTGAGGCTGTATTCCTAAGTGAAGTAAATAGGACACACTGGAGTAAATATCTAATAGTTTCTCTGGTATGAAAAATTAAATGTGTAAATAAGCTTCAAATGGTATAATTGGGAGTGTAAAATAGGAAGATAATGGCTAAAGGGGAAGTGGGAAGGGGAGGGGAGAGGAAATAAGGGAAAAGAAAATAATGTGAAAAAATGAAAAAAAAAGGAAACAAAGTCTTGTAAATAGAGAAGGGTGAAGGGGGAGAAGGGCAGGGATATGGGGAAAAAATGAGAGCCAAGATACATCATGTAAAAGTACAAGCTCCCAATGATAATTGTAACTGTACTGTTTGCTTTAAATGTACCAATAAACAATGCAAAAAGTAAATATAAATATATATTTCCTGCTGGTTTTGTTTTTTGGAGAATACTAATGCAGGGGTTGACAAGAACAGGCTTGAACTGAGAATTGATCACTCCAGCTGCTGCATGCAAATGGCCTTCACCATGTGTACAGACTATGAATAGAATGTTTTCATTCTTGTGGTCAAGCCCTCTCTTGCTTCTCATTTGCTTTAAGATGGGAACAAGGACACTTGACATAAAACCCTTCAGTTACCAGATCAACAAATACAAGTGACTGCAACAGACTTTTTATGGGTTTGGATAGTTTTTGAAAAATTTCTCCCCAAATGATTGAGTAGTCTGGATATTTCCAAATTTAAGTTGTGTGTGTGTGTGTGTGCGCGTGCCTGTGTGTTTCCTTTCTAGTACTAGGGCTTGAACACAAGGCCTTCACACTGAGCTATATCCCCAGTCCCCCCCCCTTATTTTTTGGTACCAGGGATCGAACTCAGGACCTTGCACTTGCAAGCAGGTGTGGCACCACTGAGCTAAATCCCCATCCCTTTCAGCCCATTTTCAAATTTTGAGACAGGGCTCACTAAGTTGCCAAGGCTGATCCTGAATCTGTTATCCTCCTGCCTCAGCCACCCAGAGTCCAGGGATTACAGGCTTATATCACCAAACCCAACAGAGATTTAGCTTTGTAAGTTTGTCTTGCAGACAGGCAGAACCAAATTCTTAGAAGGTCACTAACCCATTTCCAGCCCATAAGATAATTCCACTTATAGTTATTTTCTTATAATTATGCCTGTCCATCCTATCTCACACTCCCATAAGATTTCAGTCATATGATTTATGAAATCATACAGTGACTGACTTCCTAGTTTCACCTTTTAATAAGTGTGGACCACTCAGTCCACTTGAGAGATCTTATTTGCCCTAAGCAGGCTTTTGTCCAGTAGAATAGAAACATACTTCTGAATGCAGCAGATCTGTCCTGCATTAACCGGAAATCAAAGTTATTGGACCCGATAACAAAGAAAAAGTAGAAGTTGGCAGTTTTCTGGGGCATCAGTTTTTGGGATGCACATCCACTCTGCCCAGGCTGCTGGCGTCACCTGGCAGATGCTGGCCAACCTTTGCCACAGTGACTTGGAAAGCGCTCAAGCGCCCGCGAACCTGGAACGGCCTTATACCGGGGTGGGGGTGGGGGGGTGTATGTTTTCTCTTCATTTACTTTGCTGACCTACTGGGCACTTTTCGGTGAGTCACCTCAGTATTCTCCTTAATATGGTGGAGATATAAATGAATGATGTTTTGCTATCTTACATTAGAACAAACTTTCCTTCTTATCAGATCCTTTCAGGCATATGAAGCTGTGTGCTAAATAATATTTTAAAAATATTATTTCCCACCTTAAAATAGTTATAGGGTCAAACTCCACCCCCCCAATGATCAGCAATAACCTTTTCTCCAAAAAACATTCTAATTTCATGCAGCCGATGTGACAGTGAAGGCCCAGATTTGGCCTTAATCTTCTAAATATTGATTTAAATGTGCCGCATGTGTGATTAGATTTCACCATGGCAGGAGAGAGGTGGCAAAGGGAATGCAACGAGCTGCACTGGAGAACCTTTCCCTGCCAGGCCTCCCTACAACAGCCATGGAAGAGTGACCTTGAAGGGAGCGGAAGGTCCCACGTAGAGGCACTGAGCCCCAGCACTGCCTTATCTCTTCTTTACAATTGAGCCTAGCGGTCGACCGTGGAAGTTAACTGAGGAGGAAAAGCTTTGGTCCTGTGGTCATTACGTCCAGTGAGGAGAAAAGGCCATCTGTTCATTTTTTTGAATTCTTTCTTCTGTAATCAACAGGTCTTTTAAAGGGTAATTTCAATTAATTTTCTTTTTCTTTCATTTTTTTTTTAAAACATTAAACATTTCAGTGGTTTAAAAAGAGTTTAGTTAATTCCAGGATGTGGACAGTTAGGATGTCAGCAATGCCCCCAACCTAATGTCATTAAATGTGCAACAATGACTTTAAAATAAGAAGCTTTTTGGAAGTTATGCCTTTGAAGTTTCATTAATTAGTCATATCACAGGGAATGTATGGCTAAAGTAAATTACAGTGTTTAAAATATCTACTCTTTCAATGTGAAAAATGAAAGGATCCTGCTACCTTGTCTTTATACTAATGAAGATATTATTAATTGGTTTAGCAAAAACATAGATCTAACCATAATGTGCAACAGTTATTAAAGATAATTAACTACAGATCATTGGTTTGAAACATCTAGTCCAAAATGATTTCTGAAGGGCACATTATTCTACGAGATAAAATAATTAAATTTCTAACTGCTGCATGAGACAACTGTGGCATATCTAGCGTTTTAATTTCTTTTGTTCTATTCTCAGGGTACTCTTACAGTTTCAGGTTGTGAAAAAGCTACCCATGTTTCACAGTGAGCACTCTGTTCAGCATGTTTCGCTGAAATCTTTCATGTCTGTGGAAAAATTATGATTGAAAGAAAAGGATTACAATGATACTAGACCTAATAAAAAGCCCACATAAATTTAGCTGCTTTTTACTGCAGAGAGGAGTATGGTAAATCAAACAAATAGAAAACTAAACAAGTTACTTTAATGAAATACCTTTCAGGCACATCCCTCGCAGAATCTAATTTTAAAAAGAGGAAAGCCTCACATTTGCAAAATAAATGAGCGAAAATATAAGTATGGACATGTGCCAAGTATGTGTGGATTAATGAATAATGTAATTATGTGCATGTGCATAAAATTAAACAATGACAGTAAAAACAGTTGAGGCACTAGAACAGACGGCTGTTTATTAAAAGCTATAAGATTAGAGAGGAAAAATATTCCAGCTATATTTCTAAAAACAGTTTTGCTTGGTGCTTTTTATTTGATGCTCAGTTAAATGAAAAAGAAAATATTATGACTCAATGCCAATAGCAGTATTTGGAGTTCTAAACAAAACTCTGACCATAATGTCTACCGTAAATAGCACACTGAGATGTGCATGGGTGACCATGTTTCAGATGAGGCCAGGAGTCTATTAAGGTCCATGTCAGATGTTAACGTTTTAAAAATACTTATCATTCTATCTCATCACCAGGAGCTTTGTGTTGTATAAAAACCAACAGTAAAACATAACGCTGACGTGCTTTCCTTTAAGACGCAATTCAGACTTATATTAAGTCTAAATTTGGAGGAAGTTGGGGAAGGCTTTGTGCCTGGAACCCAGCTCATGACTTCGGCATAAATTGTTATTTTTAGAAATATTAAGAATATCTTGCTTTAATCCAGTGAGGAGGCACTTGGTAAAACAGGATTTTAAAACCCCACAAAAATAATAGCTTTTTTTTCTTTTTTCTTTTTTTTTTGCCAGCACCAAAGTTTAGAATATAACTGAATGAAGATACTTTGAACTTGCTAAGTTTCACCTGACATGGATTTCAGGTACTTGGAATGAAGGAAAACTAAAATGTTTCATGAATACTTTTCTGCTGTCTAACACAGAGTAATGTATAGAAATCCCTGAAAAATGTAAACCACGGAGGGAAAGGTGGCTTAGAGGGTAAATAGGAGTAAAATAATTGTAACTTATTTCAGATTAAAATTTTCTTTCTTTCAATGATAGGGCAATTATTTTTAATTGGTTGCCAAAATATTGTCTCTAAACAAAATTTTTCCTTTTTTTTTTTTTCTTTGAGGATCTGGGGAAGCTCTCAACCGAAGCTATATCCCAGTCCAAGAACTCTTCCCTTAAGTCAATCTTTGGGACCTGACTGCCTGCGAGGTTCCAAGAGAAATCCGAGGCTCACTGGGTGCACTGAAGCTACTGCAAATCCAGCCACACCAGCCCTCTGGCGGCCCCACCACCAACCCCACGGCAAAGTCCTGCCTCTCAGACAGGGTGAAGCCCAGAAGGCACTTTGTTCTAACAATGATGTGGCCAGAAGACCCTTTTCCTTCATGCTTTTATAGGGGGAAAAAGTCCCCAAACATTGGAAAGGGGACTCAATGGTTTGTGATATTTAACAAATGTAAGTGTTTTCCCCTCCAGTACATTTTTGTGAGCCTCTGGAACACATGATACAAGCTTCCAGTCTAAACACAACTTTCTCCACCAGCCAGAGACAGGTTTGAGGGAGGGAGGCATCTTGCTTCTAGTACATTCCTGTAAAATCAGAAAACAGAGTGGTCGGCACCTGCATTGCTCACATGCCTGTGAGAGCATCCTGGGCTGCCAGGCTGAGTGGAGCTGTGGCTTCCCCTGCCCCCTCACGGGCAGCCAGCTGTCCACCAGCCCGCCCCGCCCCTGCTCTGAGGGACTCTGAGAGGAGGCTGTGGATGTGCCGGAGTCAGATGGAGAGGTGGCGCCATCTGCTCTGACTTCCAAGTTATTGTTGGCTCCCGGGCGGCAGCCTTGGTCTGAGTCTTTTAACAGTTCATTTAACTGAGGAGGAGGAGGAGGGAGTGGATTCAGAATAGGAGGCCCTGGCTCTGGTGAGGTTTCTCTTATTTATAACAGCTTTTCTGTTCCCTCTTTTCTAATTGTCCTCCTCTAATTCCTTCTGTTCATTTTTCCCCTCAAATCTACTCTTCCCTCTTCTCCGACTCCTCACTCTCTAGCTTTTGTTCCCTTTCTTCTTTCTTTCCTTGATTCCTTCTCAGGGAACTTGTCCTCCTAGATGGTTACTGAGTCACTTCTTCCCAGCAGTACCTCCAAGATGTTTACCACCAAATATCACTTACTCACATATTTAAAATGCTCAGCACACAGCATCTTCTGGGATATTCTTGTTGCATTTGAAGTGCATCCAAAAACACTGGTTCTTCCCAAAATGTCAATACCACAAATGTGTCCTGTTAACATAGGTTTTCTGCAAGTTCTTTAAAAAAAAAAAAAGGCTACTGAGCTTTATTTGACAATTTTCTCTCGTCCAGTGTATTCTGGGAGAAGGAAAGGGTAGGTGGAATCTTTCATTTTTCAGTCCTAATTTGCTCTGCCCTTAAAATTTGTCCTTTCTTCATCATCTTTTTCCTTCTTTACCTCCCTCTGTCTTTATGTCTTTTCCTTCTTCTCTCCTTAAAAAACTGCTTTAACTCCAGGACTACAATGAAGAAGTGAGATCAAATGACTCAGAGCTACTCTGATGTTGCCTTATTTCCCAACGTTCAACCAGATTCTCAGTCAGATTTCTTGTTTTTTTTTTTTGTTTGTTTGTTTGTGTTTGTTTTTTGGTTTTTTTGCGACAGGGTCTCACTATGTAGTTGAGACTGACCTGGAACTTACTATGTAGCCCAGGCTGATCGGGAACTCATAGTGATTCTCCTGCCTCAGCCTCCCAAGTGTTGGGATTACAGGTGTGCACCATCACACCCGGCATCAGTCAAAGATTTCTAACATTTTCATCTGCTTCATTGACATAGCTGTATGTTCATCTCTGACCCCTCTCCCCGAATTTTTTTAAATTGACATTTCTCCTTTAAAATCTAAGTAGCAAGGGAAAGAAAGAACAGACTTGCAATTTGAAAAGATAGAAAATAAATAAAGCTTGCTTAGCAGATATTTATTATTTTGGTATTCATATACTGTGGAAAATATAACAAAATCCATAGTAAAGAAAGAAATCCAAGCTGGACATAGTAGCATGCCTATGATCCCAGCACTCCAGAAGCTGAGGCAGGAGGATCGCTGTGAGTTCCAGGCCAGCCTGGGCTACATAGTGAGTTCAAGCTCAGCCTGAACCACAATGCATCACTTTGTCTCAAAAACAAACAAACAAACAAACAAATGGAAATCCAATTGGAAATTTTCAAGAGGAAGCTAGTATTGCCAAAAAGAAAAAAAAGGTGTCTTGATTAATTTACCAATTAAAAAAGAAAGCGCATTATGGTACAGGCTGACATTTTCTCCCTTCTTGGTTGTAATTCTCCACATTCAGTTCAAATATAGCCTAGGATCCTTCTGCACCCCAGAATAGTAGGTGGACAAAGGCAACAGAATGACCTGGCCTCGGAAAGGGAGTTTCCTTGGCATCTCTGGGCTCTTGGGAGTTTAGATATCGCCATTCCTAACTAGTCAATCCTCTGTCCAACCTGTGGACGGAAACTAGGCCTAACGTGTCTACCGAGTAGATCCAAGAACAATTTCCATACAGGCCTCTTTGTTTCTTCAGATGGAGAGTGCCTACTGCCTCGTGGCTGCTGAGAGGAGGAATTCCAGGGCTTTGCCAGGAAGAAGTCACAGTGTTTCTGAAGGAAAATGAGAATCGAGAGACTGGAATTTGAGTCCCACCTCTGCTGGTTACCAACTGGGGGTTACCTGATTTCCCTGTCCCCAGTTTCCTATAAAACATTAATTACACACAACTCTCGCTTCATGAGGACGACTGCGGAATTGAGGAAGCGAATGGCAACTGCAGCCGAAGAATGCAGTGCCTCCAGGAGCCGGGCAGGGAGAAACACCCAGACTAATTTAGAGCCAGCGATTCAGCCTGCGACAAATTTGTGATTTTTTTTGTCCTGCTAAAGAGGCAGCTGTTCTGTTTGGCTTTCGCCAGTTTTTGCACTGGAAAAAACGCAGACCTGGTGCTGCCAGATTCTCTGGGAAGCTGGAAATCCGGACTTTTATGTGAAACCTCCCAATTTTTAGTTTTTGGCAATTCATTCAAACTTAAAGGATGGGTAGCCAAAGAAAACACATCTGCAGGCCACATCCACCCCAGGAGCCTCCTTTGTGACTTCTGATGTACGTGAACATGTTTGTAATAGAGCCTACCTCATTATAGGTATGCCATAAATATTTGCCTCATCTCTTCCTGCAGATAGCCAACATGAGAAAAGAAAAATAATTGATTTGAGCTTTTTAGAAAGTCCTCACATTACTTACTCTTAAGGATCGAATTTGTTATTTAAGTCAAAGGTATCAACATTTTTAGCCTTATCCAATATTTTGTTAAAATACTTAACCTGGATATAGGTTGCACTTGGACAATTTAATTGAGTCCTCTAATTCCGTAGCAGAAGTTTAATGTTTGTTAGAAGATATACACTTAAAAGATAGCAGACAGTTCTGAATCACATCAAGGAAACTATATTTTTTTTTCCTTTTTCCTTGTTAAAAAAATTAAGCAAAATCTGTACATATTTGTGGTATCTAACACGGTGTTTTGCTATATGTGTACATTGTAAAATGGCTGAATCCAGCCATTTCACATATGTTTTACCTCACACACTTCTTTTTGTGGTGAGAGCTCCATTCCTCATGAATTTTCAAGCACATAACACATTTCACAACCTGGAGTCACTGGGAGGTACAATGCATCTCTTGAACTTATTCATTCTGTCACGCTGAAATTTGGGGTCCTTTGCCCAGCATCTCTCTGGTCTCCTCACGCCTCAGCCTCTGGGAGCCACAGGAAAATTCCCATTGCTGATGCTAGCCTGGATTTCGTAAGTGAGCAGCTCTAGACCGGATTTTTCTCTTTGTCTTCAGAGGAGCAGGACCTGGTTTTAACTGCTACATCTTCATGTTGCTCCCTCCTTGAGTAGTTTAACTTACTTTTTAACTGTTACATGCCAACAAAACAGGTTGCTTAATTGGTTTGACCTTTCACAGTATTTTTTAATTTTTCAATCTTAGTTTCATAGTTCCATCTGGCCCTTTAAAACGACATCTGGTTAACTGTACTTAACCAGCTGATCACTGTACAGTTATTTTTAAATGTAATGTATGCTTAAACAGATGTTATTTTTATAGATGTGGATCTAAACTGCACTTGTGTACGTGCTATGTCTGCATAAACTCTTTCTGCAATTCAAATGTTGACACCCAAAATTACAAGCCAGAATGCTTATGAACTCCAGTATTATGGTACTGCACTTTTGTGCTGCTTGTTAGGTAAACATCAATTCAGTTCTTTTTTTTTCCCTCTTCATTGCACATAAATAAAACATTAGCATTTAGTTTATAAAGTGATGAACATTTTGCTGTGTTGGATTTAGCTTTATAAATACAACTGCTGTCAGCAAGAAAAAAGGATTTATTGAATAAATAATAAGAAAGCTAAGGGGAAATGAAAATATATATATTATGCAAAACATGGTATCTGTCAACAGGTCACAAAGGGGTGTCACTGCTCCTGGTATTGCTACTGGAGATAATTCCATCTCGGGCCCTGGCGGCTTCTGAATCTCCTTCTCACCCAACGTATCTTAGACTTAATCCAGGAAGCCTGCTAGAGCAAATCAATTTATTTGTAAAACTCTAAATGCTTAATTGTCCAGGCATCATTAACATTTAGGGCCATTTAAATGTCTTCTCACGGAAGCAAAGGGAAACCCCGAAAACACTTAGCAGAAAAAAAACAAAACAAAAAACAAAACTAGATGGTTATTCAATCCTATGGCTTTATTTTAAAGTCCTTTTCATTCAGAAAAGAAAAAAGACGACAAGCAGTTTCTAGAAACAGTGAGAGGTTTTGCAATCTCGGCATATCTTAGCACCAAGGACCTCTTGTTTCAGAGAGAACTGAGTCTTACCAGCTGAGAGCTCTCCTTGCACCTGACTGGGTGGTTTGCATATGACCCCAGGTTGAGTCTGACTTGAGACAAAGAAAGTGGTCACAGTAGAAAATATTTTGCCGAGAACTTTAAAAGTCTCATTCTCAAGGTTAAAAATTGCTGTTATACATAATACCTCAGTAATTGATAGACATTTTCTCCCTCCAGAGTCCATTTTCTGTGAAAAACACCACGTAACATCTGTTCATAAACAGTCCTTCTGTGAAAACCCTGACACAGGTCTTGAGCTTCTCCCGGCTCAATTCCCCTGCCATGTGCAGATGGCGCGATGTATTTATACAGCTGAAGCTGGGGAGACAGAAGCCCAGCCGTATCTCCAGGTAAGGCTGCAGGCTGCTTTCCAGCCTCACCCTGAGTCATTCAAGGGACTCTGTTTTGACACAAAGACAAATTGTTTCCCATGAACGTGTGGGGTCCATCGGAAAAGCACCTTCGGCAATCAACATGCAACTCTACAGAGATAAGGACATTGCTGGTCTTTTACAAAGATTCCACTGAATCCACAAATGAAAACTAATTAGATTACCAAGGTGTATGGGAAAATAAATGTAACTGTGATCATTCAGTTGTTTTTTTTTCTTAGACTCTATACTCTGTGTGATGTTTAACTAGAATTAATTTTTGTTCCCAAAAGCAAAAAGTTTGGAGTAAGGGCTTTAAAGAATTAACACCCGAAGTTTCAGTAATGACCATGTGAATAAAAATGTCTTTATAATGCAAGGAGTTATTTGCCACATGACTTTGTTTCTGCTGTTACATGTGAAGTGAAATGACAAAGATCTACAGTATTTGTAAACACCTAAGAGATTTTTAAACCCTAGTGAGATTTCATAGCTTTTCATATCTGGTTCTCCAAGATGATTGTCCTTCAGCATTCTTTAAAGCTGTTCCTTCTTAGAAAGGAGGCAGGTTGCAAGGACAACTATAGTCAGTTTCTCATGACCTGGGCCAAAGATGACCTTGAGTCAAAGCAGGATGTGGAAGCCTCCCTAGGTTCTAGGAGCCCTGAAGATCACCCATATAAACAGACCAAGGAAACTCTCCACAAGCAGATCCCAGGTGTATTTGTACCGGTCTTTGTCATGCAACTGAAATGCATATAAAATAGGAGAAACATATCCAGAGTGCCCTGATGTCATAGAAACTAGGTTTCCGATCTCTGCAAACACCATGGGCAAATCCTTGTTATACTTGACCAGCTGGGGTCAAACATAGCATAAGCCTTGGAAAACTTTTTTGATCTAACTTCAAACAATACCACATACAGGGTCTTCCTGGTTTGTGCATTTTCAAGATAATTTATAGCATTATGAATCATCAAGTTAAGGTGGCTTATCAGCCCAGGCTAGCGAATCATTTTTTGTTAAAGATTTTTAAAAGAAAGTAACTAGCTAGTAGAGAGTATGATGTTGAGGTGTTGTTCTAAATGGAAAAGACAGATGAAACAAAAATGTCTGAAAAAAGTTCTAGGATACAGTGGTAGGAGTCTTTGTATATTTTGAGGGAACATGGATATGTTTGCTCTTTTCTAGCTCTCTCTCATTTTATCAATAAACCTCATTTGAAACATAGAAAAAAATAATCAAAATGAAAATAAAGTTCAATTTTCAAATCGCATACCAGACTGCTTTTCACTAAATATTGAATTGCACTGTTGTTTGGATAAAGTGATACAATTAGGAGTAATAGAAGAGAACAAATTCAAATCATGTTTTCCATTTGCAAAAACACTTACCACGTTATGCTGGGCAAAGATTTTCTTGTTTTGGTTACTCATTTCTTTTTATTGATACTTCAGTTTATTTTTTCCTGGAAAACTCAAAGCTGAGGAATGTGCATTCACTTTACCTGATGTATGAGCTCACAATAAGAAGAGCCTACATTTGTTGCAACAATTTTTAGCATATTTGACATGACCTCAGTATACTAGGTACCTTATGGTGTTATTTATAATAACGAAAAAGGAAATAATATAAATATCCAATAACAGAAAACTGATTACCTTCTGGTCTGAGGATATTATGTCACTATACTAGGTAAAAAAATAACAAATTGTATACAATTCATACAATGGAAACTATATATGGCACACATAAACATAAAAAAGACATGAAAAATATACCAATATACTAACTATAACTATAATCCAATGCACAATCTATAACTATAACCATAATTTATATTTCTATGCTCATATTTTTATTTTTATGCATTTCCAAATGTTTCATATTAAATATGCATTATTTTAAAAGTCAGGAAATTGTGAGAAAAACATAAAAGGCATTTTCTCCTAAGAAATACAATTGTTAGTTTAATAATAATTTTGGTGTCTTTGGGCAAGAATGTAAGTTGATTTGAAGTATATTGAGTTATTATTTTTGACAGAATTTTATGAAAGTTGGAAAGGATAGTTTAGGGAATTCTCTCCCAGCTCCCTATAAGGTACCCTTGGAGACAATCACAATTAGCTGTCAAAATACTAATATAACGTCCAAGGTGATCTCTCTGACTATTAATCTCTGCCTCCCTCTCTTCCCTTTCCTTCCTCTCTTCCTTCCCTTCTGTAATATGGAAATATTATGCCAGGTACTCAGAGTAGGGTGCGGACAAGGGCACCCTGGTGGAACCTATATACACAAGGTACGAAGACATCTGAGGAACAAGCAATGCCCCACCCCCAAGAATACACAAATAGTAGCATTGCACAGTGAATGGTGTACCTGATGGGTATGCAATACAAAGATGAGCTAAGCACATTGCTATTTGCACAGCTAGGAGAGAAGTCCTCAATTTGGCAGTGACATGTGTGTTGAGAACTGAAAATAATAGTGTCCAAACCTCATGTCACTGGATTCCATGTTGAGCTCTCTCTGCCTCACCCTGATGATACCTTGACACAGCACGTGCTCAGACACTGACTGAACTGGCTTGATTTGGAAGCCAAGTTCCAAGCTAAGTTTTCAACTTAGGTGACTGAATTAAATTAACCAGTCCTTGGTTTCTTTCACTCATCCATGCCTCTGAAAATTGCTTGCCTTCCACAAGATCTATCTTTGCTCCCAAATCCTAAAGACTTCACACAGGAAGGTGCAGGACAGTTGAAAATGTATTCTCAATCTAAATGAAATGGAAGCTTACCTCTCTACTAACCCTAATGTAAAGTCACAGAAAAATATGACTATCAAGCCATGTAATATGATTACTGAAATCTGCCATCACGCTCCAATCAAATTTCTAATCATTTCAAAGCAACATTAAATGATCAGTTAGGACTGTCAGCATTCATGGCTAGCTGCTCATAATTCTTCATGTTTTCTCTCAATAAAACTATTTTGGCTTATGCTCAAAATCATCAAAAAGACTAGACATAAGTTGGTCCAAACCACTCATTCTTTTTGAATTTGTAGCAATTACTTTCCACGAAGGGGATATGCCCACCCAGCAGGAAGAAAGCTGAAAGAGTGAAGGAATTTTTGCCTTGATTGATGCCAGGAATGGCTTTGAGTTATTTTTCTCCACTGGATTGACAAAATCAAGCATTTGTACCCTGGAAAATATAGACTGTAATGTCCCTCGCCCTGTTGACAGCAGGGACATTATCTGTTGAGAATGAGGGGACATCAGACACTCTCAAATAAGATCGAATTTAACAACCAGGAAGAAAATATACTCTGTGATCATAAGTGGTAACACTGATTCCACAGAGCCTGTTACGAGAAGGTTATTGGTGATATATATGGCAAATAATAAAGCTTCCACCTCCAGTAAAAACAACATGTTGATCATGAAACTAATATTTCCAGTGGCTGATATTTAAAAGTCTATCACTAATAACTCTTGCCTTCCAGACATGTATAATTGATTTTACTTGTATCAACAGTAAGTTCCTTTTCAGGTTTTTTTTTCCATGTTAACTTCTTTTTACATGGTATTATTTTCCTTAAATGGCATTTCCACTGACAACTACGCTGAATGCGCTGTATAATTATCATGTCTTCAGTTTCTTTTTCTACAGTTCTTTCTAATTACAAAATAATACCCTTTTGAAGAGTGCATCTTTGATATCTTAACCATCGTTGGGTCAATATAGCAGTGTGCATTCATTATCAATATATTTTAATTATTTCATTCTTTCTAGTGCCCTGTTTTTTTATTTCCATGAACTGCCAGGTAATTATGTTTGCATCAGGATAAATAATTAACGTGCTCTGGAGCAGAACGACCATTTCTTCTTTTTTCTTCTAGCTATGGCATCATAATAAATAGGTACATACCTGGACTGACTGGCTATGGTCTCTTCTCGGGGCAAGAGTAACTTATCAGTGATTCATGAATTGTTCTGGGGCAAGCTGAGAATTACCCAGAATCAGACACCTGGCCCCCACTCCGCTTTAAATGGAGAAGCACTGCCTTCCTTAAGCGGGTAAACTCCCTGTCCTACTTCATTCTCTAACTCATTTCCCAAAGCACCGATAAGGTTGTTGAAGCCATGAGTTCCTGGGCTCTTTCTGAGTACACACTCACACACATGTGCACACACATGCAAAATATACATATTTTAGCTATGTAAGGGAATAGAAACATGAGAAAGTTCATAGATGATTATTGATGAGAGATTATGTTTTAATTCCAAATTAAAACAAAATGTAAAGTAAGATGGAGTTCAATAGGCCACGCTTGAGTGAAAAAAAGACACAAGCAGATGAACAAGGGCTAGGGCAAAGAGTTTTGTTGCAAAAATATGCAATAAGTTTGTTTCATGTCTTCAATGCTAGCATAAAACTGCTTTTTAGCAATGTGGAGGTATGTATTTCTCTAAGGTCTCTTCAAAGGGAGGGTAAAGGCATTATGGTATTAGATGTGTGACCTTGGGCAAGTTACTTTGCCTGTGCTACAGCTTGCTTGTCTACAAAGTCGGGCTTTGTAGTAAGTGTCCACATACATTTAATGTAGACATAATGTAGCCAGTTTTATAGTGTCACGTATCACTGGAAGACAGCTTTCAAATACCCATGTTTCAAGTTTAATATTCAACTATCTTCAATAATTTCTCAAATTAGAAGCTTGCAAGGGCTGGGGATGTAGCTCAGTGGTTTCATCGCCTGCCTCACAAGCACAAGGTCCTGAGTTTAATCCCTGGCACCAAAAAAAAAAAAAAAAAAAAAAAAAAGAAGAAGCTTTCAAGATGCTCACAGTCCTGACAGTCCTTTTGTTTATGTTAATTCGGACGGCCTACAATGCCAGGGAACTCAGAAGAGAATACACTTGAGGAAGTCTCCACTGCAAAACGAGACAGTGCCCCTCTCTTTACTTTCACCTAGCGACAAAACTTTGGCAGCTTTACTTTTACATTTTCAGCTTCCTGGTTTAATTTATTTTTCTTCCCAATTTTGTATTATTTTTAAAGTCTGGTGAAGGTGTTGCTAATTCTTCTCAATGTCGCTATGTCTGTTGATTACTGGGCTAGGTGCCAGGGACAACACTGAAACCCCTGTTTCTAATCCCAATCAGTATAAAAGTATCAAACTGGACAGAGCCAAGTGCTTGCCTCTGTTGTTGATGAGTCAATATGCTTATGTGAAATGAATAGATACACCATAAATAGATAAATTCCTAATTAGGACCAAAAGCTGCCGACTTCATTGAAAAGGCCAACCTACAGAAGAGAGAGAAATTGTATGTGTCTCTTAAAGTGTCTGCTTTGGACTGTTGATAATTATCACAAACTGTATAAAAAGAAATTTGAATAAAACATTGGATTTTATGACTTTTCTGGAACAATTCTGCTAAGAATTGTAAGTATTATCATCCCTGAATGGGGTGATAAGCTATAATACAGTGTCTTGTGCTCTACTCTAGACCTGGACAAACATTTCCGGACTTGGATCAAGAATTTCTAGTCTTGATGTGTACTCCACTACTTTAATGCTTACGTACCTTCAGAATGCACATTAATCTACCTCCAATAAATCATATAGTAAAACACAATCGAGCACTGACTGAATGCAAGACACGGTATCAGTTTAGGGAAGAGTTTCTATAATAGCATTTAAACAATATAATATGCAGCACCTACCATCTAGGCACACTTTATTAGGCATGTGGCTCATGTTGCAAATGTAAAGAAAGCCATTTATTTTTGTGTCTTCCAGTCTGTTCCACTGATCCTCAGGCCTATTTCTTTGCCAGTACCATGCTGTTTTTATCATAGTGGCTTTGTAGTATAGTTTCAAATTGGGAATTGTTACACCTGGTGCCATGTGTCTGTTGCCTAAAATGGCTTTTGCTATTCTAGGTCTCTTATGGTTCCAAATGAATTTTTGGATTTTTTTTCTAGTTCTGTGAAATATAGTGTTGGAATTTCAATTGGCATTGCATTGAATGTATATAGCAGTTTTGGTAGTATGGCCATTTTCACTATGTTGATTCTTCCTACCCAGGAGCAGGGGATATCTTTCCATTTTTTTATATCCTCTTCA
>NW_022900940.1:4567238-4576904 GCF_012274545.1 Fukomys damarensis | reverse complement strand
AATAGATTCATTCATAGGAAAATGGATACATATTGAAGATATACTCCTAAGTGAAATAAATAAGTCACACATGTGTAAATACCGAATAGTTTCCCTGGTGTAAATAATCTGCAACAATGCATAAGATTCTAATAAGATTACTGACATTTAGAAATGGGAAGAAAGGAGCTAAAGGTGTAGGGAAGATGGGATGGATAGGGGAAGAGTAAAAAGGGAAAAGAAAAAAATGTGAGAGAATGAAAAGATGAAAATAAAGTGTTTGTAGATGGGGAGGGGAGGAGGGGGTGAAGGGAGGGCAGAGGTAAGGGGAAAAAATGAGAATCAAGACTTGTCATGTAGAGGTACAAGATCCCAACAATTAATGTAACTGTACTGTATCCCTGAAATGTACCAGTAAACTCAATTAAAGCTGAAAAAAAAATAAAGAGAGCCATTTATATCACTGAGGTCTGATTACCTGCATTTATTTCTGTAACCCTGAAAATAACATTCTACTACATTGCAATATTTGAAGAAGCCATAAAAGAAAAAAAGAAGGGGAAAAACAGCTCTGAATTTCATGCTCAGTGACATAAAAATATTTCAACTTTCATAGAAAGAGTCTTACCCTGGGATTTAGAAAAATTCCAACTTATGTTGCTCATCAGAATTTTCTCTATATTTCATCTTATTCAAGTCTAATTTTTCAAATAACAATATTTAAGGCAGAATTTAAAAATTGTAAAATGTATAATTAGATATTCATTTATACAGAATTTCTAGGATTTCAAAGAGTAAAATGAGGTAACGTGGTCCACATGTTTAGGACAAAGTGTTAAGCCCTGAAGTGGTGTCCTTTCGGATGTGGCTACAATATAAATCCTTTGAAAAACCAAATCGGGCGCTAGAGTAATGATCTTTGCACAATGATACAATCAGAGAGAAGCTAACAAAATTCAGGAAAATTGGATTTTTAACAGAAGATTTAAAAAATCCTGGCAGTAATATGATATTAATAAAAGTATCTTCCTTACAAAAAAAAATCCATGCACAATAAAGAACATTTGGCCATTATGGCAACTTTTCTTAGAAATGGCTGAAATCCTATGGCAATAGAAAGATTGTTGGTGTTTATCTTGTAAAATCGTCTTCAGAGCAACAAGAAAATCTTACATTTTTTAAGAGCCACATATCAGTGATGGGTGTTCATAACCAAATAAAGGACTGAGCACTGGGTGCTACAGATTCAAACTTACTGGCTGAGAAAGCTGACATTAACAGCGAAGGGGGTTACACAGATCGGTTGTAAGCTCTGCGTTTTGAAAAGAAGATAGCTGTGCATTGCGACGTTGAGGAGAGTCACCACGAAGGTGCATTCTACAGACTCCGCTGAACTACTGAGGATGAAATTGAATTGAGAGTTTATTTACTGTCATTCCGCCTTCACTATCCACTGCTTCATGTTCTAAATCTGCTTTTGACCTCATTTATAAAACTGAATTACATTTCTGCTTGGAAATAAGCATCTTAGGCCATTCTGAAGAGATAATGCAAACAAAATGAATATTCTGAAATAGTTTTTAAATCTTTGAATTGATAAATCATAGAAAAATTTCTGGCGTTAGTGGTATGTAATTATAAATACATTAATACTAGTTCTTCCAAAATGTTCTAAAAAAATAACAACAGAAAATGTAATCACATCTTTTGGGAAAAGACAAAGATTGAGCATTCTGCCTTTCATTGACATAGAGGGGAAAGATATTCTGTCCGGATAAGCATTTTTAAAATCACGCTTTTTTTCTGAACCAGTGACAATGGATCAGTGAGAAGCATCAGCTGTCAGATTTCAGAATTACCTGCGGTTTTTTTAAAAGTTTTGGAAGTTACAGGGTATGTTGTTGCTGATCATAAATTTTAATTTTTAAATATGAAACCTTCAGATTAAAGGATGCGCACACTCTATGAAGATTCAAAGTATTATCATATGTTCAGGAATTAATAGGATGAGAACTGTCAGGTGATATGAAAAGCAATGTGACCCTATATTCCCTACTATGCTCTAACACATTGAGATAAAGAAGACACAAGTGTTTTCAGTAAGGAGAAATTCGACGTCAAAAGTGTTAAAAATAGATATGATTAAATTACAGTTTTGTAAAAATTTACCTCCCAAATTTTCACTATTTATGTGCATGTATTTGTCACTTGTAATACTGTTTGGTTTGCTTATAGCACCGCCTCACAGTAGAGGTCCTGTGTTCAAATGCTGGCGTCTCTACTTGCTTGCTTTAGAAACTTAGGCAAAACATTTATTCTCTGAGGTGCAGTTCAATGTTAACAGAGACTATAATCTCAATAACGGCTTATGAAAATGATCTTGGTATGTTATCTTTTTATTACTGCTACAATTTTTCTTCTTAAAATTCCATTAAAATATTTTCTTAAAAATGATGGAATATTTTTCAACAAGGAGAACAGCATAATACATATGAATGATTTTAATCTGTGTACCTTTGTTCACAGCTTTGTAATTTTCCATTTTTTTAATTTTAAAAAGATTATAATCCTCAGATGAATATTTGGTTCTCTGTCTTTAAAGATGGTTAAGAATATCTGTCTCTGATTTTTGAGTGAAGTAAGCAAATTCATATCTATAAATCAGAAAACACTGCAGCTGTTGATTACTGGAAAGCAAGCAAGCAACTACAACTTTTTAAAAAGAAAAGACATCACAATTAAAAGTCTATGAATATTGCTGCAGTAAAGCAACTTTTATGATTTGTGTGGGTTTTTTTCTCTTGGCTTCTCTCGTATCACTGTGGTATTAAACATATTACATTAAGTAGTTGAAATCAGATTGAATACAATTCATTCTGGTCCACTTGCTGAAACATGCCAATCGGATGTTTTCCAATTTTCTCACATAATATTTCTCTTGTCCTTTGGGGTCATGTGGTAATTTCTGCAGGGAAAATAGTCTAACCACTGTGAAACTGATCAAAGTATTGCAACAAATACTGCCTTAGGACAAATGATTTGAACCCTTCCATTATCAAAACATCTGCAAATGTTCTCTTTTATGTACGTGTCAATGAGCAAGCATATGCTGATTGAATTTCCTTCCTGCGCCAAACACCTGACATACACCTGACACACATAATTGAATTCAAGGAAAATTGGCGATGAACATGAACTTTTAGGAATTAGCAAATTCATATAAGACAATATCCAAATACTCAAGTATTAAAAAGCAGGACAATATTTTCAGATAAGGACAATGAAGGCATAAGGATATTTCATGCAAGAATATTTAAATGCCTTCACTGTAAATTCACTTTGCAAATTTGAGTTAATATGTTGATCCCTAAAACATTACTGCACATAAACAGTGCTTTGGTAACTTCCAGGATTGTGTTTGGTGGCGCATGTACATGTGTGTGCACCTCAGAGGGTTGTCTGCGTGCAGTTTGAAGTCACTCAGCTTGATGTTTGTCATAGACTGGCATTTTTAGATGCATGATTTTATTTTAAAAGCAGAATAATACCTTGTTTTGCTAAAGGACCCTTAACTAAAATTTTGCTTTGACAATTGCTAAGCCTCTGTGTGTTGTTTCTTCTTTTTCGAGAGCGTGCATTTGCAGTACGTACTACTAATGAAAAATTGAGCTTTAAAACAGCATATATGAAAAACAGGATCACTGGTTAATTTCTGTCATCTTTCTTATTCAAATGGATTGTCAGAAACAAAGTCTTCACATCGTACTTGCCATACACAATTACAGATGAGTAGACTGGTCCTGGCCCATTTTGCATGTAAGTGCTGCATGAGTGGAGTTGCAACACAAAAACTGCAGAATAAAAATAAATTCTTTCTGAAGATCTTAATGCAACGCTCTGCACTCCAGCGTGATTCTGTGGCAGTGCCGCAGATTAAACCCTCGGCCTTCACACTGAGCCATTTCCCCTGGCCCTTCTTTTTCCCTTCTGACTTTGAGCCAGGGTCGTGCTAAGTCACTGAGCTGCCCAAGCTGGCTCAAACTTGAGATCTTCTTCCTGCCTCAGCCTCCCAGAGCCCTGGGATTTCAGATGTGTGCCACCATGCTCAGCTCATACAGTAAAGACTTTTCACTAGGTAATAATAATAATAATAATAAGATAAATAAATGCATGTCTTCCTTCCCTGGTGAGAGGTTGATTTTTGATCGCAGGACTGACCTAACTGAAGAGCTGATTGAGCAAGAGCTCCTTTCCTCTCTCCCACTGTAACCGTTCCCCATCCTGGGGATCTAAGTTTTCAAACAATACGGGTCTGTGTCAAAATGCAATGATTTTTTTCCATGTAGAGTTTTATTAGAATTTTTAAGTATTCTAAAATATAAATAGGATTTATTCAAGAACTTGGGAAACTACAGTCTGTATATGTATTAAATATACCAAGGGCTCCTTCTCTATTTAAAGATACTCTGACACGGCATCTTTACATTCTGTTTAGCCTAAGATTATAGTCCAATTCTAGGTTTTCAGCTCCTGTGGTTTTACTTTCATCGATTTATTACTGTTTTTATTTTTCTGTATCAAGTTTCTTATTAAATTATAAATGAAAGTATATGTTGATGGTAGTATTCTAAACATATTACTTTGAATAATAGAAGTGTTTATTTCTTTTAACCTCTAAATGACATACTTTGTGCTAGTTAAATGTTCTCCATCAATATAACAAAACATAAATCATCTGGTGGAACCCACATCCTTAAATGTAACCAGGTCTATACTCATATTAACTCATGGAAAATTCTTTTCGGCACTGTTTGAGAGAGTATGCTCGATGTTTTACTATTGTTTATTCTTCAATAACTAATCACCCTTCTTGGTCTTCCAAAAGTTCCTGGCATTTCACTAGTTTACACATTGATTGAATGCTGTTCCCAGAATTGCTTTTGGCACCAAGCCAACTGCTGTGATAATCAGCTATAAGATTTATTCCAGTTGAGAAGTGTTATAAACATAAGGATTCATAAGGCACCGCACTGAAAATGAATAATGATGCTTTCTTTGAGATGGCTGAAAACTTTTGTTCCTCAATAAGCACTAATGCCAGCCCTTACACTCTTCAACTACCTGTGAGCTTTGATTTGTGGAAAATAGCAAGTTCATTAGATTTGGTGTTTGTATTAATCATTATTAGCTGGTTTAGCAAGTTGAAATGATTTAATTTCACAAAGGCAAATACAGGTAAAAAATCACAGAGAAGATTTATAAAAGCCCCACCTTTATGGAAATTAAGGCATTAACTACTATACATGATCTGACACACTTACTGCATTAGGATATATTATTATACTGGCTGAGGGGTGGAGAAAAGTACAAAGGAAGCCAGAATATTCAAAAGGGAACAGCGGGCAGGTAAATGCACTGAGCTAGAAGAGAATAATAAGGAGAAATAAGGTTAGTGAAAACAGGACTCATAATTACTCCTTTAATAAAAGATGCAAAAGCAAAAAAATATATAGTTTACAGAACACTGAGAAGAAAAGATTGCAAAATACTAAATTTATGTAGAGGAAAGAAAAGTAGAGCAGAAATGTCAAATATTTATGAAGAAATAGACTAGTAACTAAGGTGTATATGGATACATAAAGACGGATGTTTGGGTGAAGTTGGGGGGTCCATAAGTATCAAAGAAAAAGATGGTCTCGAGAGCCCACTGCCAAAATTAGAAGAGTAACATACTGTCCTTCACCCTGTTGTGGGGTGCATGGGTACTCTAAGGTCATTCAGGGTTCAGCTAGATTTTACTCAGGAAAACCTCTCTTGGATGTCCACATTCATGCGAAGAGCTCCCTTTCTATTTCCTTTTCAGTATGCATCACCCCTTACAATTGTTTACCTGGGTCATTCTGTAACTGCCTCCTTCCCCAGGGGAACATAAACTCTAAAAATTCTGGTAGAGGGACTTCATCTTTACAGATCAAAGCTTATCACAGAGCCTTAAGCGCAGAGGGCACCTGAAAACTTTTTTTTTTTAAATGGAAAAATAATGAATGAATGAATTCATGGTGGAATGAACAGACTAACTATTCTGTGCTCTGTATTCCTGCTGGGGGGGGGAGTAGGAGGAGGAGGAGGAGGAGGAGGAGGAGGAGGAAGGACTCCACTGAGTGCTTAGGGAAAGAGGCAAAAATAACTGGGAAAAGACAGCTGTTGGGATTGTAACCAGTAAAAGCAGGAAATGAGGGGTGTGTGCAATGAGGAGGTAAACACAGAACTTATATGTGAAATATAACTAGATCCCCAAAGAGGCATATAATAAAACATGTAGCAACAGTTACATGTTTTGAATATGAAAATATCAAAAGTCAGCTGTAAATATTTAAATTAAAAACAGCAAAATCATACATTCTTATACTTTGGGCTCTTCTCCAGAATACAACGAAATGTTTTCTACTCAAACTTCAATGGAAACGAGCATTGACTCGGTTCCAGGTGCCTCTCTGTGTCTCT
Organism: Fukomys damarensis; assembly: GCF_012274545.1. Classification (NCBI taxonomy): domain Eukaryota; kingdom Metazoa; phylum Chordata; class Mammalia; order Rodentia; family Bathyergidae; genus Fukomys; species Fukomys damarensis. The sequence continues at coordinate 4,570,421 of NW_022900940.1, read as the reverse complement.
CCCCGGTCCTCACAGGGCTGGCACGTGGAGATGAGTATGGTTCCTTGCATATTCTGGTGCTGCCTGCTCATTCCTCTCACACTCTGACCTTCTCTTTTCCATATCTTAGCCTCCTCTTCTCCAAGGGTGACTGACATCTCTCGCGTCGCCCAGTCTTCCTGGCCCTGGCCTCTCCTACCCACAGACCATCTAGTGGGTGTGCGAGGGTCTGATTCAGAGCGCATCGCTGACGTGTTGCCGCCCTCAGGACACACAGAGAATGTGCTTTGTGCCGAGTGATTTTGAAGAGAAAGTGACCTCCACGTATACAGCTGGGATGGCCAGGTGCATCCGTACGAGTAAGCTACAGTTGGTGAAAGCAGAAGCTGTGGCCTGAAGTGGCCACATCTGACAGCTTCCCTTTAAGCCACTCCTTAATCTCTCCAGAGCGACACATACAGGGCAGCCAGCAGAGAAGATGAGAAAGGGGCATAATCATAGCCAGAAGGATGTGATTTCCACTCTAGTTCCAAAATTACTGTTTTTTTCCCCCTGTTGTGGGGATTCAGCTCAGAGCCTTCAAGTGAGCAATGTCCCCAGCCACCTTCCTCCATTAAAAAAATTTTTTTGAGACAAGAGTCGTGCGTGGTGGTGCACACCTGTAATCCCAGCACCCGGGAGGCTGAGGCAGGAGGATCACTGTGAGTTCGAGACCAGCCTGGTCTACATAGTGAGTTCCAGGTCAGTCTCAACTACATAGTGAGACCCTGTCTCAAAAAACCAAAAAAAAAATTTTCTCACTGAATCACTTACTCCCCCAGGCTGGGCTCAGACTTGGCGATCCTTCTGCATCAACCTCCCAGAGTGCTGGGATTACAGCTATGTGCTACCATGCCTGGCTTCAGTGTACTCTTGGTGTGCGCAGTACCTTTAAACACAGGGAGTTTCCCTTGAAATCTATTGATACAACATTGTAGAACAAAGATAATACATACTTTGTGGATTTCCTGTAAAGAATAGATTAAATGTGTATAAAGTACCTAGAATGGTACAGAGTAGGCATTTAATAAATGTAACTAATGATTTTCCTATAAAACAGAGAGAAGGTGCTCAGTAGTGTTTTTGAAAATTTCTAACTGGAGAAATAAGGTATTACAACAAGTAATATGTCAATCAATATTTGGTTGAATCTACCCTTCTTTATCTCTTTTGCTAAGCTTATCACCTTGTTTCCTTGGTCTTTCACTTGTGCCTTTTTCTTGGGTAAATATATTATTCTGCTTTTCTTTATCTTTCCTCTCTCATTCACTTAATCTTCTAGAAAATTAATTGATCTATTTTTAAATCTCAAAGTACTTCATCTCAGGCATGTGTGTCTGTTCTTTAAAATGAGTTGTATGTTATCACTCAGAACTCAGAAAGACTACCTTAGTTCATCATTCCATATCTTAGACCCACTTAGTATCTGAGGTCCCAACTCCATCTTTCTGAAAATATGCCAAAGGCCATGCCATGCTTTCAGTGCCTTGAGATTCCGTCATGTGTCCCTTTCCTACTATATGCCTTGTCTTTTAATGTTTTGCTTCATTCCCATTCTATCAAAACTCCAGTATCATCTCTTCAAGGAGTCTTCCTGGAATCCAAGTGCCCACATTGATCTCCTGTGAATACCAAGAATGTGAAGTTAGAGATCAGAAGCCTCATTATCACAGTGCACGGGGAAGTTGTTGCAGAAGCAGGAATAAGATGTCCCTTCTCCTTGTACGACAGAGGCTGTATTTTTTGTATGTAAGAAAAGTTGCAGTGGGGTAGGACACACTTGCACAATTTATATACCATTGGCAGGTAACCATACAAATATCTTCATTCACATCAGGAAAAATACAAAGTGCTAGTTAATGAATTTGCCTACCGATTTTCATTTTTCGATATTACTCTGAATCATGGAGGAAGGGCCAGGGCAGGGGAAAGCTGTTCATTCATAGCAGCCAAGAAGCTGAGAGAGAAGGGAGGAGCCCGGGAGGATGACAGATTCTCCAAGATCATCTCCCCTGCCCAGGGATCCACTTCTTCCAAAAAGGTCTCCCTTCCTGAGAGCATATTCAGCTATAGATCCCCCCGTCAATCAAATCACCTTCCAAAAGCCCCGCCTATGAGCCCTGAAAGCTTTGGGGGACATTCTCGATCTAAAGCAGAACACTGGGTCCTCTCCTTTTCAGCTTTTAGATAATCTGTATTTTATTGTATTGCAGAAGGGATACCATAGGCGAAAATCAGAATAAACAAAGGGTATTATTTTTAGATTTGAGGTTTTAAAACAACTCTTGAGTTGATGCAAAAGACCTCTGCCCAGCTAAGAGACTTGGGAGGATGTGAGTCAAAATAAAACTTCCTAGCACACTCCTAAGACCAGACAGTATCTACTCAGGTGCATAAGCCCTGGCAAAACAGGTATTAGGGACACAGTTAGGTAGGGAGTCATGGAAGGGTTGCTCACGTAGGAATAGAGTACATGTCCATCCACCCAGCTTTCCATTTGAGCTAGTAATACATATCCTCGGTGCTCCAGAATCAACGGAGAACTAATCAGGTGCCCTCAAAGCCATCCAATCCCCATTTATAGCTTCCTCCAAGGAGGTGTTATTCACTTTTGTCTTTAACTATTATACAAGGAAGGAGAAACTATAATTTTTTTTTTTAAAAAAAAGGGTCTCACTAAATTGCTATTGCCCAGACTGGGATCTCCAGTCTGCAATTATCCTGCCTCAGCCTTCCAGAGTGCTGGGATTACAGGCATGCACCACCATTCCTAGTTTAATTCTTAAAACAGCCTGTTTATTACAACTGTAAAATGCTAGATGGCATTTATCAAGAATGTGTAGGGCATGGATTAGATAAAGTTGAGGAAAAAGCCTTAAAATGACAGAGTATTTTTTTCATTACACACTTGGTGAGAATACACTCACATATATAATGCAAGTTGGAGAATCCAGCACAACAGTTCTAAAATTTAACAACTCTTCATACCCTCAGCTTTATTTCTTCTCCTCCACTTAATAATCTGAACATGTAAGAGGGCGTAAGATTGAAATTTCCATATTCCTCACATAAATGCTAAGCCTGCTTCTCCTAGCTGGTAGTCACCTTTGACTCTTTCCTCCAGAGGGTGTGTGTGTGCGTGTGTGTGTGTGTGTGTGTGTGTGT
>NW_022900940.1:4531911-4566613 GCF_012274545.1 Fukomys damarensis | reverse complement strand
TATATATATATCATACAAGACAGGCATACTGGAGCTTAGGCCTAGCTCTTTCATTCATCTATTATATAACATGACAGTTATCCAACCTTCTCCAAGACTATTTAGTCCCAGTTATAAAGCATCATCTGCTCTGTCTGCACCAAGCAGGTAATTAAAAGCAAACATACAAATTCTCTGTAACGTATACTGCACATATTCAATCCTGGCACCTGTCCTTCTCCAGCTCCTTTTGGAAGGGGAGATAGTGCATAAGCCCTGCTCATCCACACAGCCCTACACTGACCTAATTCAGATTCAGCCTATCTATGGGGCCCAGAGAGATGTATCATACCCTATGGGTGAAAGATGAACTGGGACAATCTGATTCCACATCTCAGGAAATGGAACTGGAGGAATGGAAAGAATCTCCCCAGTGGAAATAGCAAGTAAAGGTAGGTAGATGGTGGAGACATCAAACTTCATGCATGTAAAAACATCAAAATTTTGTAGATCTTGATTGGAAGTTAATATTGATGGGTGAGATATTCAGATTCATCCATCCGCAAAAAACAATAAAAATACTGAGCTAAAACTTAAGATGTCTTCTCTAATGCATGGTCTCACTGACCAAGCAGCAATGAGTTATTACAACAGTATCTGGTAACTACTAAGGGGGTGCTAAGAGGACTTGAACAGCCAGGAGAACTCAGCATTGACTTTGAAAGCTTCATTGGATGCAGAGAAAGTGAAACCCTGGACCCACTACGGTAGGGAATCTAGGACAACAGGCTCCTTCTAAACCACTGGGCCCCAGGGGCCTTCCTCCTGTAGGTCAGAGTCAACAAAGGCAGACTGGCTCCATCCCTCCCAAACCTTGCTACTGAGCAGGGCATGGACATACAAGACATCTGAGATATATTATAATGATCGCCTTGCAGGGACAGCAGGTATTAACACATGGTGATCTCCCAAAATGCCTCGCCTCCAATCTGACACTTTTAAACTATGTTACTCTTTGTTTGTTTGTTTGTTTTTATAGAAAAAAACAGTCCGAACATAAAATGTTACGATTTTATCTATTTTCAAGTGCCATTAAAGTAGAGGCATAGGGATTCAGATCTGGAAGTGATCAAGTACAGTTCAGAAGGGCATGTATTCATGTTTTAAAAATTTAAAGTTTGTAAAGTGAGTTAGATTAACAAAAATATTTTTAAAAATATAGTTTAGAAAGTAATAAAAATAGCTAAGGTATCATACAACAAAAACTGGATGTCAAGCCTCTGTGTAACCATTTGATGTCTTAGAGGATAGATTATTTTTAATTCCCTGAGAATCTATATGTGATCGCTGTTAAAATATTGACTCCTAAATACAATATTCTATGCTACATTCCTGACCAATTTTAATGTTGCTCTTATGTAAAAATATTAGTTGCTTTATGATATTCAGCTTCGCAAACATTCTTCTGGAGTGCTTTATCGTAGAAAGCTAATGCTATTTGTATATTTCATTCTGTCAACTCCTACAATCTACAAAAGGTTTTAGTAATGAGTAAACTCCACTAGCTAGGACCCAAAAGGCAGCTGTGACATTTTAAAATCTAGGGATTCTGGGAGTGATTAAACATTACCTTTACCTCTAAATATAAATATGGACACCAAAACAGGGAAATAAAATTTAATGGGCAGGCAAATAATAATTTGGGTTGTTTTTAAAATTATGACAAATGATTTGAAATATTTCTTTACACTAACATTAAAGACTCCTTCCAAAGCATGATCCCTAACCTCTCCTTGTTAATTGTACACCGAGTCAAATTACATTAACAAAAAATGAAAGCTGTAAGCCATCACTAGACTCTATGGTCTCCAGAATGCTAAATATTCAGATGATCTTCGTTGGCCCAGCTGGACCCTTCTACATATCCACCCTAATGTGAACTTAAGTAAAACCTGAAAGACCAACCTTCTTAAGGAAAGAAATGCCAATTAATGTACCTAAAAAATGTACAAAACTCTACACTCAAAACTTGATACATAATATAGAGAAATTCACAAAAATATTTGAAAGCAGGCAGGCAGTCCTTGCTTTGTGTAAGAATGTGATACTGTGTTAACTGAAATTTATGTACCACATCCTCCCCAAAGGGCTGCTTGCATTCTAAAACATTTTTTTCTCCAAAATACAAGCATATGCCAAAGAGAAAAATGTAATAGTTTCACTCTATGAATAAGATATGGGAGTCTTTGAGCAGTTTAAAATATCCTTTGTTTTCCCAAATACCATTATGTTTTTATAAAATATAGTGGGAGGAATGGAGTTTAATTTGCACCGTTATACTGATTAATACAAATTCTGTTTTTATCGGGGAATATTAGTCTGAGGTCTCTTTAATGTGACTGAAAAGTCACAGATTACCATATATAACCTTAAGTGAAACGTAAAATGCTCAATCCCGTGAGCTTTATTTTATACTCTAAATTCAGATAAGTACATTCTATTATGAAATGCACTCTTTTTAAAAGGACTCTACAAGCACAAACAGATGGATTAATTACATTAAAAATTGACATGTTAAGTATAAAGTTAAAGAATCCAAACTTATGCAAATAGAAAATTTATCGTTTAATACCCAATTGAATCTAAATGAATTCTTTTTTTACTGTCATCAGGTTTCAAAACATTTCAGGCATGGGATAAGAGGCAATTTATCTGGTATCACAGAAATCTGAGAAAATATTTTTTCCTACCTTTTAGATTTTAAGAAGAATCAACTCCTATTTATAGACAAATTAAAAAAGAAAACTTTAGAATAGAGACTTTTTTAAGAGAGCAGGTCAGTATAAGAAGAACACAGACCATTCATTTCTCCAAATCAGCATTTTCTTTTTCCAAACCTTATTGTCCTTATCTCATATTGCTGGGAAAATAGCAATTACAGAGTAACAGAAGGTTCACTTTTCTCCAGAGCACTTTCACGGGTAGAGTCACCAATTAAAAGTATTGCCAGATTTCAAACGATATCATAAAAGACAAGTAATCTTTTTCTTTCTCATTTTTATATATCAAAAGGAAGGAACATAACTATCTGTTATAAGCTGTAAATGTATTAAATTTTCCTACTCATTATTCATTTTTTTCTTTTTGCAAAACTATAACAATCCACCCAAATATATAGCATAGTGGTTAAGAGCACAGTCTTCACAGCCTGCTTAATTCAGCTCATGCCCCAGGTTTCAGGTCACCAGCTTTGAAACCTTGGGTAAGTTTTCTGTTCCTCTCAGCCTGCCTTAGTCTTCTCATAAGCAACACGGGGCAGTATCAGTTCATTTCCAGGCCACTATCTTATGAGCATTAACTGAATGAACCACGAAAGTATTCAATAAACATGATGTAAGTGCTTGATAAATATTGCAAAAATATGAGTAAAATATAACCACTTAAATATGGGTGATAACAAAATTATTATAGGTGGGTAATTTCTACTTTGAAGTAATTTTTAAGAATCTGTATGCATATTTCTCACTGAGTTTTATAGCTGTCCTCTTTCAAACCATGCTATTTGGATAACAAAATAAGACCCAGATTTTCCCTCATTTAAAAATTTCTAAGTCAATTTTTTTCTCTGGGATAGAGGGAGGGCAGAATAAGAAGAAAATCAAAGGCACTCAAATTCACGGGGGGTAGAGAGAATTCATGGACAAGTTCCTTGAAGAAGTTCTTTGATAATTTAAATTCAGAGACTAGCAGCTTATACACTATCATACCCAGTCAATAGACTGTCCAAATTCCTCTCTCCCCAAATTGAAAAAAATCAATTAATTCATTAGAAAACAACAGTATCGGCAGTTTAGCAGTGGTCCAAGAAATTGGAGCCATTTGAAGCCAAGTCTAGAATTAGAAGTCTTACAGAAAATGAATTAAAATTAAGATGGGGAGAATTCAACACACTTGTCAATAATTGCCTTGCATTTGCATATGCAAATCTGAAGCCTCTTACGAATATGCCAAATGTGAAGGTTTCTTTTAATTTGTAATAATAGCAGCAATTATAATGGTTACAATTTGTTACACAGCAGGCAATGAACCCTCATGTGGATTACATCATTCAATTCATATAGCTCTCTGAAGCCATAACATTTCAATCTTAAGGCACAGAGATTTTTAAACAAGAGGCCTTATAGATATAGAGATTTTCAGTAAGTGGCCAGGGTCCAGATTTGAAATCAGATTTTTCTGGCTTTGGTGTTCAAGCTAAAGTCAATGATTTTTATATATTATTTGCTAGGTCCAATCCTACTTGTTGTAGAAATGATCGTGGCGCTCTTTCTAATGTTACTCAGATTTGAGAGAATTCAGATTTCTTTAGGAGACTTATCCCCAGTAGAGGGATTTTTAGGGCATAGCTCTGCCCCACCCAGAGCCCGAATGAGATAATTGGGTTTATTGATACTTTAATTCTATTCTTCAGATGTCAACCATGTCTTTGGACTTAAAAGAGAATGAACTTCTGAAATAATTTCCTAGGACTTCCGATCTTTTCCACTTGCTAAAACTTTCAAGTCCTAAGATATGAATTATACGTCAACTTCTCAAATCAGATATAAAAGCTATGAAAGACTTAAACAGCTTTCAAGATCAAGTTGTGAGGCTAGAGATATTTGAAAGGGAAATGACATGGATTCTATTTTAATGTTAGGGCTCAAGTTATTTAAACCTAGCTGAGGTGGTTAGTCACAAGGTTTGTGTGCGGAAAACAGGAAAATATTGAGTCCGATTTAATAGTGGGAACATATGGGCTGGACGGAAAATTTAATGGAGACATCTTTCTCCTGGTTTCCTTCCTTGTTATTATATTTCAAGCAACATCTCTGCCCTGCCAAGGCATCATCCTACACTGAATTTAGAACTCTTATGGGCACATGCTTTCGGCAGAAAGATTCTCTTACCATAATATTAGTAATTTCAGGCAGCTTATTTGAATGTCAGTGGAAATTTAGGGTGCCCCAACAATATATACTGATTTCCAAAAGTAGAAATGTGGTTCTAATATAACTGCTTGCAAATATTACTGTCATTCGCTCCCAGGCTATATTTATTTTTTAAAAATGAAAATGATAGTTTTATTTTAGCAAGAAAACATATGTAAATCTTTAATTTAAAGACATTGGTAAATCTTGCATAATTGCTTCAGCATTGAATTTAACACTGAATTTTCTTTGTAAACTCATTTATTCAAATACATAGCTAACATAAGACTTGGTGAGAGTTTTTGCAGATTAATTATGTTACCCCATTTACCGAGTATGATTTGGGGACTTGGTGGCAGACATATGAAGGGATGCTAGGTGGACATTTTTGGCTCCAAAAATATGCTCAGTAGAAGACAGGAGGGAGAACACTCATGGGGTAAATAACATAACTCATAAAATATAAAAAATTCATGACTTTTAAAAATCTCTTTAGTTAATGAAGCCCAGTAACAGTAAGAAAAAACAGAAATATAGATAAGAAGAAATAAGAAAATAAAAGCCAACTATACACCTACTTTCAGAAAAAACCAACATTAGGAATTTTGCACAAATTTGAAAGGGTTGCATTCATGTGCTACAAATTTATATCAAGCAGAAATGGAAACAGAAATGTGTATAATATTTTGTCTCCTGAGTTCTGCACGTATGGTAAGACCATTCTGCTCTGAGATTTGTTTTTCCTTAAAGTTTAATGTCTATATAAAAGGCTTTCAAGTTCTAGACTTAATTCTGGACCACCTTTGCTCTGTATCGACAAAACACCGGGGGTTATTTGACATAAAAGTTTGGGAGAGAAAAATTTGTCATATTGGATCTATTATTACTCAAAGAAGTGATGCTAGGCAGAGCCAGAAATATATTCACACACAAGGTTTTGACAAAAATAAAAAGACGATAAAGGTATGATGTGTTACTGAATCTCAAAAGGAACATGACTCATATATTTCTGCATTTCCTTATCTCCCTGTTTAACCAACTAGTAGTATTCTCTGCCTCAGTACACAAGAGAATTAAAAGCACAAGGAATAGTGAGACTGGCTGGGCTTGAATCCTAGGTCCTAAGCTTCAGTGCCTCTTGCTATCAAATGGGTGTCATATTGGGATGCTCTGAAACCCAGGGCAAGACAGGGCTTCACATAGCTCAAGGCGCAGCCAGAGCACTCCATAAACAGGGGCTATTGTCAGACTCTAGTCACTGTCTAGTGCCTTCTGCATACTTGAAATTCTCCAACAAAATTTTTCAAATAAATTTACCTTCCTTAAGGGAAGGGACTATAATTTATTTAAAATTGTATGCTCAGTCCTGATCACAGTTGTCTGACTTACAATAGATGAAACAACAAATGTGCAAAGAAAAATCTGCCCCGTATCTACCCTGCCCTTCAGCCTTACTTCATTTTATAAGCTACTTGTAAAATCCTTTAATTACATTTTTAAAATTTATGTTAGCCAGAGCTGATTTCTGTTGGTAGCCATTAGAGAAAAGCAACTGATAAACTGATTCAGAATCCCCAAAGGCCAGAGTAGATATTACTGTTCACTGGGGAAGAATGTTTAGAGGGAAGGTATTTTATTAGCCTGTTCAAAGGGAATATTTTTATGTAAGGACAATGTTTCCTTTTAATATACAATCTCAACAATGGGCATGTGAATAATGAAAATTGATATAAAGGCTCATTTGTCACTAACAACAGACTCTGAACTCAGTACTTGGATTCTAAATCCTACTTTGTTCTGTATTAGTCAAGGGCTTTGCAAGGATATCATGAAAATTTTCAGGGCTCAATTTCCAATCTGTAAAATTGAAGAAATAATAATTATTACCTCACAGGGTTATTTAAGCACATAAGATGCTGGTAAGTTTTCCAGGAATACTGTAAGAATTCAGTTAGTGCTAGGAATAATAGGAAAAAAATGATGGCTAATAATAAAGCAGCCTTGAACCAGCTCTGTACGAGTTAGTTTTAGACTGTACAGTGTTAGCAAAGGTAAAGCCCAGTAATAGACCACAATTAAGTAGGCATGTGGCTAGACAAAGCACATCTGATTGAATTCCTTGCATTACCAATGAACTTTAACTGATGCTAAATTCTACAGGAAGCAAAATAAAATATAGCAATCATTAAATTAAATGACTGAATGCTCCCACTGAAGAGTAGAGATTGTAGCAATGGATTTTTAACAAGAATGACTATATGATCTCATTTAAGATCGAAAATATTAAGAAATAAAGGGTAGGCAAAGGGTACCATAAAAAAAGAAAAAAAAAAAAAAAAAAAAAACAGGAGTAGGAAAGCTAGTAGCAGACAAAGTAACATTAAAGATCAAAAGGAGTAAGCAGGGAAAAGGAGGATTGTAGGAATTGTAAAGAGTGATAATTTATAACAAATACAACTAACACATCAGCATCTCCAAATGAGCTCACAGCTAATCACCCAGCAAAAACTATTAGTTAAACAGAATATAATACAATAAAAGCATCAGAGCTGTAGACTGAGAGTTATCAATAGTCTTTGTGGAATTAAACAGATCTACTAACTAAAAAATAAGTAGAGACAGAGGAACTTATTAGTAAGCTTGATTTATTAAATATATAGAAATATTTTTATTTGTCATATAAAAATATATATTTTATGTACCCAGAGACTATTTGAAGATTTTAACTATTGAAACACTTGAATTTCTTAAAAAGCAAAGCTATAATTTTCAATTTCCTTCTTAAAAATCATCAACTAATGTAACTAAGAGACAAAATGATCAAAATAATTTTATCTACTTAAAAATAAAAAATAATGCTCCTAGATAATTCTTGAAAAATCTGAGGATGAAAATTGAAATTAAATGCAATCTAAAATATACTGAGACAGGAATTACTTTATTTAAACATCAAAGTACAATAAAAACTGTAGCTGAAGGACTTTAAGAAAAAAGCTTTGGCTTTAAGAGCCTTCATTATTAAAGAATAAAAACAGACTAAAAATTAAAATCATTATACATCTTAAATTGCAAAAGAACAACATAAACAAGAAGAAACAAAGAAAAGGCTTCAAACTAAGAAGAAAATGGAAGATGAATATTAAATAAGATAGATACAAAACTCTGAAAGCTTGTTCTTAGAAAGCACTAGTAAATACACGATCCCGTAGTAGGCATGATTAAGAATAAGTACTGGGATGCATGACCATAGATTTAAGAGAAATTAAATTTGAAGGCAGTACTACCTGAAATTCTAGGCAACAAATAAATAATCCTAGAGAAAATGTGTAATTGCCTGGTAAAATATATATTAACAAAATTAGCCCTCAAAGAAAGTGATAATCTGCAGACCATTTACTCCAGAGAAGATTAGGTGGTGAGACTTGTGCCACGAAAGTCACCAGTTCCATATGCCTTCAAAGCTGAGTTTTATCTAACCTCTGAAGGCTACTTCCACTGTCCCACTAAGGAAATGAAACGTGGAAAATCTTGCCAAGTCACATTACACTAACAATGAAATCTGACAAAGATAGCCCAAACCAAACCAAATGAAACTACAACACAAACTCTCTTTCAAAGAAAGACACACGTTCTAAATAAAATGTTAAGCATAAAATCTAGCAGTGCATTAAAAAATAAGACATGATTAAGCAAGTGATTATCAGCAAGAAGACAATCGTCTATGATCATATTCATACACTAACTTATCTGACAGTCACTTCTAATAAAGACTAAATAGAAATAGAAAGAAACTACTTAGAGAAAACAAAATATATTTACCACGAACCAAAAAAAAAAAAAAAAAAAAAATGACCTGAAAACCACCTCATCTGCCAGCTTAATCGCACTTTTTCTAACCCCAGTAACTTCCCCACTCCTCTCTCCTCACACAGACAAACATTCATTCTGTGGCTCTTACATACCAGGCACTTTGCTGGGCCACAACTCAAAACAATAATAGGTACGTGTAAAAATAAAGATAAGTGTAATGATATTATGCGTAAAGAAAATAAAGATATGATGAAAAACAAGTGGAAACAGACAGAAAAAGTGACAAGACCCAGGTAGCAAGTTAAAAACTTCTCACCATATTGAAGTCAGTTTTCCTATTCTGAATCTGAGAACTGGATTTTAGTTTTAAACATCTCACTATTTAAGACACTTTCTACATATGCAGACAACTCATCTATCAACAATTAAATGATCTCGTTTTTTTTTTTCTCACATATATTGTTCACACTGCCTGCACAACAACAAAACAGATACAACACTCTTTTACCAAAGGGAAAAGTATGAATTTCTGTGGCATTTCTGGGTTGCCGTGCTTTGGTGTTTTACAAAGTTCGCATTTTTAATTAGAGGGCCCCGAAGTGACTGCAGGCAGGTGAAGACGCTATTATGCGGCGGGGAGAGCTGACAGACAGCTCCAGGAGCATTTAGCTAACAAATCATTACTTAGTGTTTGTAAGACTTCCACCTGAACCCAAACAGAACGTGTAACTGTCTTGGAAGAACAAAGCCATCAATTGTAAAACAAACCCGGGTAAAGGCAGCTAGGATCAGCAGGGAGGGGAAATAAAGTAATTTATTCATATCGTATATTTGAAGGGTAGGAATGTGGGTTTTTCCGCTAAAAGTAACATACGTTTGAAATTATATTTAAAGACACAAGAAAAATACAAAGACTGATTTATTTGCTTTTTGTAAAAAAGGATAAATTGTATACTCTTTAAGTTGAAGGGAAAGTAAAGATGAAATAGAAAACAAGATTGATACATCATTCCCCTAAGAAACCAGCCTGTGCAGACTACCTAACTTTTGTGGAAAGCATGCTACACTGTCGGATTTAATTTTGCCACCGAAAAGAGAAAGGCAAAATGTCCACAAAATCTTGTCTCATGATTCCCTAACTTCTACCATATTCAGGACTTCTCATCTTTACCTTCTAATTGTCAAAGTCATAAACAGTCCTTGGAGATAAGGGCAGGGCTGCAGCAAATGCAGAACAGGAAAAATAGGTCAAAGCAGCAGAGTTAACTATTATTTTTCAAAGGCCATGAGAAGCACTGAAATTCTGATACCTCATTCTCGTGACAAAAATTGTAATGAGTACAGGAAATGGTACCACATGAATCCATTGTCCTGACAATGATTTAATGAGAACGGGAAATGGCGAGAGCATAACTAATTCGCATTATGATCCTAAAGTTGTCATCTTGTGGTTCTGCTCAGATGCTGCGGAATGAAGGATGTCGGACATCAGCTGGGAGAGTGCAAAGAAAAGCAGGAAGATGGTGACATTGTGTGGCCTGAAAGTAATGGGAGAATGTGCTAGTGACAGAGGGGTAGGGCGTGGGAGGGGCAGGAGGGGGATACGGAGCATAGAATTTGTCTGCTGAGTGACAAAACAGGAATATATTTAAAAGTGGCACAGATGCCAACCGAAAAGAGGCTTTCTTTGCCAGCAGAGAAGACAAAGGCTGGGATAGTAAAATGTGAGAGAGGAGAAGAAGCAGCCCAAAGGTCAAGTGGGAATGGTGAAATATGTGAAATCTCGTCAGAATGGAGGCTGTGCACCGTTTCTTTTTGGAGGTTTTCAAGTTTGTTGTGCAACGGTCAGTTTTGCGGTTCTATTTCTTTTCCTCCCCCAAGTACATAAAGTTTCTCCTCCAAACCTCTAAATCAAATAAGGTGTTTTTATAAGTGAAGCTCACGAAGATACCCCAGCCCCAACTACGGAAGCTCTGAAATAAGGGGTCAGTGAGAAGACGAACATTCAACTCCTAATTTAGTTGAACTTGTTGGTAGAAACTAGCAGGTACTACGTCAAGATTATTTAGAATTTAGAACCCACAGACAGTAGATAGCAATTTCTTGTTAAAGAAATTTTGACCCCTTTCTTTAAGATTCCAAAGAGTTTTAAGCAACCAATTATCTCAAAGCTTCTAGGTTTGAGCATGCATGCCCAAACAATATTACTGTCTGCTTACTTTGTGGGAACTATATCACCATACATGGAAAGAGTAAAGATGCAAAATAAGCAAGAAAGCTGAGAAATAACACTGCTTGATTACACATTTTAAGTCTGATTTGTGCCTTGAAATGCTAGCTAGTGTTATAAAGTGGTTTTTTAAAAGATCCCTCTGGGTCTGGGGATTTAGCTCAGGGGCACTGTTCCTGCCTCACAAGTACAAGGTACAGAGTTTGATCCCAGTACCAGGGGAAAAAACAAATAAAAGATCCCTCTGTAAGGCTGGCACAACACTTATCTTGTTTTTAACCAAGAGATTTTTACCAGCAGAAAGAGAAATTAGGAGCATGATTAAGACCAAACAAAACAAACTTTTTGGAAGAAAATTATAGTATTTGCTAAGGATGATGCCAAAGCTACTTGGAAATCATGCCCCATATTCATTCTGTAAAATAATAACAACAGTAACAATAGTAATGATAGAGGACTATAGTTCTTCTACTGAGTTTGATCTCAGCATCTTTTGTTTAAATATAGAGATATTTTTGAAACTGAAAAGCAACTTTAATGAAAATGAGAAGTTCCTGATTCCCTCACTAGTCAAAAGCCTTTCAGACTAAGATAAATGATTCTAAGCCATTAGAAAAATATTACTGCAAACTTATGTGTGCCTAAGCCCCCCTACTTTGCATTTTGATTCATATTTAAAATATTGATTCCATCAAATGGAGGAACAGTTAGTGTCAGCAAGAGGATGATGGAGAAAATGAAGTCAAAGGGGAACAATGTAAACAGTGGATTTATTTATTTACCCTTAGGTGAGGGGGCCATATTTCACTTATATTGAACATTTATTCAATTTATTTTATTAATCTAATCCTACTAAAGTACTACTTCACACTCTGATGCAATTTCAGACCAAACAGATTGCTGTGCACTTGTTGGGATTCATGGCTAATGATACATGAATTTATAATCCAGAATGATTCATAATTGAGGGAGCTACCTTATTTAACACCTCTGTTATAGGAGAGGTTCACAGGAAAAGACTATAATGGTCAAAAAAGAAATGTGAATGAGAGTCTCACAAGTTAAACTGTAGTATATGGTAATAATGTCTAGGGCAAATGAAATATTTAATGTCCGTGTTTAGGCTCTCGCTCATTTATTATGTGGCCATGTAAGGGGTGTCAAACACTGATGGGAATTTCAATTTGACCTGGCAAAAATGAAGTAAGCAACATACAGTATTTCATCCACTATATCCATTTTCACCATGAAAGATTGGCTCCATGATACTTTTTATTCAATCCAATGTCAAGGTCTTAAAAACAAATTTTGAAAGCACTTAAGAGGTTCTTTTAACAGCTGTATTTAGTAACAAATGACAGCTATCTATTAAGGCAAGTACATCTTATATAAAATATTTTAATAAGGATTTCATATGATAGTATGTTCTTATTAACATCTGGTATAAATTGACACATCGCAGTAGTTCTTTCAGATGAAAGATCCATTTAGTCCCATCTTCATATTATGGATTGATACAATATTCTACGCCATAATGGCTCCAAAAGCGTTGTTAGTGTGATGTATTATTCATGTTTCCAGGTAGCGTTGTTTCAACTCATAATAGAATGCCTCACAATTATGAGTGTGGTTTATAATGAATTGAAGATAACTACCAAATTACAGGGTTTAAGAGGTCACGCGATTGGCACTGGGGATATCTAGGTATGATGCTCATTCCAGTACTCATCACCATCCTCAGACTGAGGAAATAAGCATCTTCTCACTCCACGTGGTCTGTCCCCATCACATACTTACAGTGGGTCAGAGAAGATCTTTCTAAAGATTCACGTGACCATCGGGTACTGTAGTTACTGGGAGTGGTTCAGTTTGCACACTATCGCTATATAGATTATAATGTTTAATCTAACTGAAATTAAATATAGGTTAAATATGGACCCATATTTTTCCTTTAGGGATAAAACAAATTGTCCTTGTCAGCTGTAGAATCTAAACATTATAGTTTAGGCCTTGAGTGTCCACCACATGGCCGGTGTGTTTAAGGCTTAGTCTCCAGCATCGAACTTTTAAAAGGTAGCACTTCAAGAGAGGTTCTTAGGTCACTGAGGGTATGGCCTTAAAGAGGATAGCGGGATCCTGGCCCTTTCTGCATCATCTTTTTTGATCTCTGACCATGAAGTGAGTGCTTCTACTCTGCTGCATGGCTCCCATCATAATGTGCTGCTCTACTATAGGCCAAAAGCTATGGGGCCCACCAGTCATGGACTGGAAACTTCAAAACTCTGAGCCAAAAGAAGCCTTGCCTGTTTTTAAGTTGATTTATTTCAGGTATTTGTTACAGTGGCAGAAAGCTGACTAACATGCAAAATATTCTCACATTTTGCGGTATATACAAAATCCCCCAGGTATCTCACTCAGATGCAGATTCTGATTCTGATTCAATCTGGGTTGGGGCCTGGAATTCTGCATTTTTAATAAGCTCCCTTAGAGAGCACTGAAGTGTCTGCTCAGTAGATCAGCAAAACTGCTGATGTGCTGTGTCACCCACACGACTACTCTAAGGCTGAGGATTTATCGCTCTGCTCCTTAGTTCCCTAATATGAACTAACCACTTTATAAGAATGTTATACTAAGAGAGTTAAATAAAAAAAGAAACATGTAAAGGGCTGTTTAGTTTTTTATTGTTGCATAAAAAGCTACTTCATCTTCTGGCAGCCACTTTTGGAGATTAACTACCTTGTTTATTACCTTGTAGTTAATGCCCAGTAAATATTTACTTAAAATAGATCTTCCAGTGAATTCTCTATGTGAGGCCAATGGTAGATTATTGTCAAGGTCTCACAAGACTGCAGCTGTAATTATTAGAAACTTCTTCCTACCTTAACTGATGTTTTCTATATTATTCGAAGCTATACTGCTGCCATTTGTGAGTCAGAATGGACCAAAAATAGAGCTGATTCCTTTCTAGATGTCAGTATTGCTACTATTTTATAACTTATTTCAAATGTCAGAAAGTGTTATAACAGATGGTGGGTGCGCCTCTCGGTGCCCGGGACAGAAAGCATCAGAGGCTTTGCTCTGGGTCCCCACCCCCGTGCAGTCGGTGCAGGGACAGTGTCACCCACCCCTGCTGGGGCAATCCTGACGCTCAGTTCGCTCTGCCCGAGGTTGCCAGTGGGCTACTGCTCCAGGGTGGAGACCAGCTTAGCAGTACACATCTACTGCGTGCTTTCCTTCCCTGCTTCCTAGCGTCCTCTCCTAAATCAACTGCTTCCACAGAAATTGTCGTCTCAGGTCAGGGAGCCATTCAAATCAGGTGTGAACTAGGTGTTTCCCTGTCCAGTGGCATCTCAGCCCCAAAAGACAAATAGTATTCTGAGTTTCTCAAGTCTTCATTTCATGAATTTCCAAGCAATTACAGATGTATGTCCTCTTTCCTTTAGAATGCAGAGCATATTATATTCCACTATTCTGCACCTTGCTGTTTTCACTGAATGTACTTTGGAATTCTCTCTTCATCAGTATGCAGGGGGCTCACTCCTTACTCTGCATGCTTGGGTGGTATTCACTATATGTAAATGACCAGTTGCTCCCAATATGTTTGTCAAAGCTTTTCCAGTTTAAACATTTATTAAATAACAAATTGCAATCAGTTTAATTCTTCTGTCCATAAACCAATTGTTTGATATTCTTAAGATGCTTTATCTTACATATGCAGTTATCTTACAACAAAGTGTTTCTAGTGCCATACAAGTGCAATAAAATAAAATTTCATCCCGGTACCCAAAACAACACATTTTCATTCATCCTCTTCTCACTATTACATGTAGACTGATCGTGAACTTGTAGAGAAAGCTCTTATGGTTTTCTCTCTATGGAATTTTTCAATCTGTACTGATATAATGGATTCTTAAAACTTTGAGTCTGAAACTATACATTTTGGTGCCGATTTTATGCAGCCTCATTAGTTTCAGCTCACTGTCCTTTTCCCCACTGATAACACAATCAATAGCTTCCATTTATTGAATATTTACTATGTACTTTGTTTTCATTTAATTATAACCTTCTGAGTTAATTATTGTCCTCATTTACAAACGGAGAAACTATGCTCAGAGAAGTTCAGATGCTGGCTTGGGTCATTTCAGCAGCAAGTGGTTAAGTCCACTGATGTGCCTCAGGTTGACATCAGAGGCCAGACAGCAAGTATCCTTCCCAGATTTCTGTCACCTACATATATAACTGTCCTCATTTTAGAAGTTGGTAAAATCATAAGTTACAAGGATTACAGAAATGGCCATGAATGGATTCCTAGAAAGAATATTTTCCCATTTAGCACCTATCAATAATCAAAATGCCTTAGATCTCATTATTTAAAAAGTTAGCACATGCTCCTCAGACAAAGGACTATTATCTAGAATATATAAAGAACTCAAAAAAATCAGGCACCCCAAATATAAAGACCTAATTCAAAAATGGGCATCTGAAATGAACAGACATTTCTCAAAGAAGTAAAAGCAGCAAAAAATATATGAAAAAATGTTCCACATCACTGGTGATTCGAGAGATGCAGATGAAAACCACACTGTGATTCCACCTCACCCCAGAAAGAATGGCTGCTATCAAGAGATCAACCAATAACAAATGCTGGTGGGGTTATGGGGAGAAAGGAACCCTTCTCCATTGTTGGTGGGAAAAAGTGGAAATAAAGTTTTTGTAAATAGGGAAGGGTGGAGGGGGTGAAGTAGGTACAAGATCCCAATGATGAATGTAACTGTACTGTACATCTAAAAAGTACCAATAAACTCAAAAAAAGCACATTCCTATGTGTATTACCATATGTTTTCATTGTTTCTCACAAAAATATCATAATTATTAACAGATTTTAAAGCTGATATAACAACAAAATCACACACTTCTTAAAGCATTACCTCTTCCCCCACACTAGGTAAAGAAGCGGAACTGACTGACGACTTGTTATCATAGCCTAGCCTGTGGTCTGCAGAAAATATTTCCCTTTCAAATATTCCTTACTCACCCAGAGTAGTACCTCCCCACTCCCTTTACTCCCACCTTCCAATAAATCATCGCCTTTCATTAAAAAAAAATTTCTTTCCAAGATTCCTAATGTATCATTAGTAGAATGAATTTCCTACATTTTCTAGAAATCAGTGTCATATAATCAAACTGACTCTTCTTGAACCTGAATTTTTCTACCTTAACCTACCTATACTTTTGGAAAATTATAGTAATATTTGCTCATTCCATGCACTTCTATCCTCTAGAATCACTTGTGGGTGACTGATATCAGATCGACTATTACAACTCCAAGGGGTACCTTGGAACAAACCCATCTGAGCTTCTGAAAACGTCACTTTGAGGAACTCCATACTCTCAATTCACTACCAACCCAGGCCTCCAGCTCATCACTTCCATTCAGTTTGAAGACTGCTGCTGGCAAAGCAGGCGGAAGGGAAGGTCACAACTACAAATTTGCTTTCTTACTGTCATTACTTAGGCGTACAGTATCAGCCGAATTTCTTTGTAGTGATTCCATTCTTCCAAACATTTTACTCAAAGCTTCATTGTCAAATTTATTTTTAGAGCCTTTTGAAGTAGGTAGGTCATTTGGGTTTTTTTGCCTTTCCTATGTTACTCTTAAAGTCCTCTAAGACCATGTGTTCAAGTCTTTCGGATCTCATTCCAGGTCATTCTGTTCTGACCCATTGCTTCCATTCAGAGACTTGTAACAATTTAACTTATAGGAGCTTCCCCTTCCCTGAGACGCGATACCTTCTCATTTGCAGTTTTATGCAATTTCATGGAATTTTATGAGTCAGTTCCAGTCAACTTTTTCAGCTTCACTGAGGCCTAGGCTTATGGTGTTTAAAATGCTTCCTCAGAATTTTGAGAACATGTCACTGGCAAGAGGGTGCAAGGGATATCCTGGAAAAAGGACTCTTTCACCATTACTTTGGTATTTGTCATTTTAACGCCTAATATTGTGTGATCTAACTGTTTGAGGACTTGACCTAAATCTGGAGTAGTGCAACCAAAAGTACTCATGAGGTCTGTATGAAATAATGTAAATTCTCCCAAATTTTAACATTTCCTGAAGGACTACAGGTTAAAAGAGGCAGGCCAAGATTTTTTATCTTCTGTGCTCTCCATACAGTGTATTTTCTAGGGTTGGACTTGGTGTGATCAAGTTCCCTCTGCTGTGAGCAGTATGTCTGTCTCATGCTGAACTGATGGGATGAGTTGCCAGAGTACGGGGTCTCATGTGACACCAGAGACTCCTGGTGAAATTGAAGGGTTGTGATGATGACCTTTAGAGGTGGGGCTTGTCAGAGAGGGGTGAGTTGTTAAAACGGATTCATAGGATTCTCACGGGAGTAGGTCAGTTACTACAAGCATGCGTTGTAAAAGGAGGGCATCTCCCTTGTTTTGTCTCTTCTGTGTTCCCTACTTGTCCCTCTGTTTTTCTACCATGTCACAAAGCAGCAGGGGACCCTGGGTAGGGGAAGCTGCCATGATCTTGAATTCCAGCCTCCAGAACCAAAAGCTACACAAAGCACTTCCCTTAGTAGGTCACCTAGCCACAGGATCTCTGCTTTAGCAACAGAAAACAGAATAAAACCAAGTTCATGCCCCATAAAGTCATCACCTTGCTTGACCTCTCGTATTAGTCTAAGATCACAAAGTTCTACACCGTCACTCTGCTCTGCAGTCAGAGTAAGTCAACCACCAATTAAAGCCTTAAACCTTCCTCCATATGTGTCACAGTGAAACCATACCTGGCCTTTCCCATACCACGAATCCAAGGATATAATACAAATTCTATCTCAATTATTATAATCACCCGGGTGTGGAGGCACTTGCCTGTAATCCAAGCACTTGGGAGGCTGAGGCAGGAGGATCGCTGTGAGTTTGAGACCACCTTGGGCTACATAGTGAGTTCCACGTCAGTCTCAACTACATGGTGAGACCCTGTCTCAAAAAACAAAATACAAACAAACAATTGATTATTATAATCAACTCACCCATTCCCACTGGTCAATCTACCCTACCAAAAATCTTTTGGTCTCCATTTATTAGCTACTTTGCCCATCTACAAAAATCTTTCAGACTCCATTATTGGCTACTTCTCCCACAGACAAAACATTTTAGAAAAATTAGCAAACTTTTGGATCTTTATCCTTTTTTGGGGAGCTGAAGTTTCATTTTATTAGTGCTTATTAATTTTACAAAATATTGGGTTTAAATGCATATTAATATAGTTTGATCATATCCATTCCTCTTGTCACCCTTCCTTACACTCTCCTCCTCTTCCTCCTTATTTTCTTCCTTTGGTCTAATAAGTCTCCTTCTCCCTCTTTCATGTAATCTTTGGTAGAGTTCACATATTAAGGAGAACATGTAATTCTTGTCTGCCTGATCTGGTTTCATTTATTTAACATGGCGACCTCGAGTTTAATCCATTTTCTTGCAGATGACAAATTTTCATTCTTCTTTAGAACTTCATAATATTCCACTGTGTATATATATATATCATATTTTATCTATTCATCTGTTGTTGGTTCTATATCTATTATGAGTTGTTCCAAAATAAACATGGGTATGCAGTTATCCCTATAATATGCTGACTTTAATTCATATATATATATACACACACACACACACACACACACACACACACACACACACACACACACCATGGAATAGCATTAATAGATCAAAGCGCAGCTCTGTTTTTCCTTTTTTGAGGAACCTCTATACTGTTTTCAATAGGGACTCTAGTGGTCTATGCTCCCCCCAACAGTGTAGAAAAGCTTATTTTCCTCTGCACCCTTGCCAGCATTGTTTTTTGTATTCTTGATGATGTCCACACAGACTGTTGTGAGAGGGACTCTCAGTGTCGTTTTGATTTGCATTTCCCTAGCAGCTAATGATGTTGGACATTTTTTTGGATACTTATTAGCCATTTGTACTTCTTCTTTTGAGAAGTGCTTGTTAAATTTATTTGCCCATTTATTGATTGAGCTACTTGGTACTTTTGGTGTTAGTTTTTAGTTCTTTACATATTCCAGATATCAATCCTGTGCCAGAAAAACTGGGCAAATATTTTTCCCTATTCTGTGGGCCACGCCTTTCCTCTATTAGTTGTTTCCCTTGCAGTGCAGAAACTTTCTAATTTGATGTAGGCCCATTTGTTGATTCTTGTTCTTATCTTCTGTGCTGTATGGGGGGTCCTATTCAGGATGTTTCCCGGTGTTTTAAAAGTTTCAGGTCTCATAATTAGGTCTTTGACATATTTAGAATAGGGATCTAGTTTTGACCTTCTATATAAGAAAATTCTGTTTTCCAGCATCACTTTTAAAAGAGGCTATCTTCTCTCCAACATGTACTTTCGGCTTCTTTGTCTAGATGCAGAAGACTGCACTTGCGTGGGTTTGTTTCTGTGCCCTTTATTGTGTTCCATTGGTCTATGTGCCTATTTTTGTGCCAGTACCACTCTGTTTTTGTTACTATGGATTTGTGGTATTAACTTGAAATCTGGTATCATAATGATTCCCTCATCTTTTTGCTAAGGATTGCTTTGGCCACGTTGGGGTTTTTGTACTTCCATACAAATTTGATGATTGTTTTCTAGTTAGTTCCGGAAGAATGTCATTGAGATTTTGATGGGGATTGCACTGAATCTGGAGATCATTTTGGGTAATATGGTCATTCTGATCATATTAATTTTGGGGATCTTTATCCTAAATCACATGATTATTATCAATGGTTATAAGTATAATTCCCTAACACCTGATCAGAAAGCATCTTTCTTTTTCCAGTGCTGAGGATTAAACTTAGAGCCTCTGGCATGCTGGGAAAGCATTCTACTATTGAGTTGCCATGCCCAGCGTGGAAAGCATCTTTATGAAAATGAAAACCACCATGTTTGAAATTACACTCTATCAGACGTTCAAATATTCCAGATAACATTTATATTCATGCTGTACACAATATCTGTTAAAACACATATTCTCAGAGCATATATGGCTATTAATTCTTCTCAAATCATACCACTATCTTACTAAATTAAGAAAAAAGGTAACTTTAAGGTTGTTCCAGTACATTTGAGCCTAAGTGCTGACTCTACCTAGAAAACATTTCAAGTAGTATGCTCAAGAAGCTTCTTGATTTTCACTTAAATCTCTTGCATGAGCAGTAGAATAACTGTCATTATGAAAGATAAAAAGAATGTACTGACAATTGAGTTTCAAGTGCTAAACAATAAAAAAATGTGAGTTTCTGGTATAACGTAGCTATAAGATATTAAATACTACCATGAGAGATCTTTGAAAAGTTACAGGTGTTATGCAAACATAAGCGATCATTTTTAGTATGGATTTTCATACCTTGCAATGGGCAATGTTACTTAGCTATTCTAGGACAAGATAAAAAAGAAAAGGTGCACTCTGGGGTCCTAATTTTCCTAATGTTATTATTCTGTCTTTATATTTTCGTTATTTTTAGTTGTAATCATCTCTCCAACTATAATTATTTCCTTTTACAGCTGATTTTCACCAGTGAAAAATATACTGTACATCTGGCAAACCCTAATTTCTTGTGTTAGTGGAATGCTTTCAATACAGAAGTCTTCCTTGGATGCATTCTCACACGGGGTCAGTAAGTTTTTCCTGTTGAGTGCCAGATGATAGAGACATGAGGCTTGGCAGGCCAACAAGCAACGTCCCCAACACTCTGAGCAACTGTTTTCATGGAAATATAATACTGATTTTTACATTCCACATTTAAATATGTAAAGACCGTTCTTGGCATGCACTCCTTAGAAAAACAGGTGGCAGGGTCAGATGTGGCCAGCGATTTGTGACTCTTGCTCTAGAGTACTGACCATTAAAAAAAGATCTGGATGTCTATTGAAACTTAACATCTAGTAGTTTGTATTGTAACAAAGTGGTGCTGTGTGTGTGCCTATGATAAGACACACAACAGTTTAAAACTCTCTTCCTCTTAAGAAGTTTGCACATGAAGTTTCAGATTCCTTTTATTGGAAGTAATAAAGTTCCCAAAACATCTCATTATTGCTCTTTCAATGATGAGTTTATTCCCATTTTTGAGGTTGTATTCTGGCACTAAGAAGAAACAGATACAAAGATTGATGCTATAAACCTCACTAGTCTTTCATGTCTTCTAATGAAAAATGATATTAGTAAATCATGTCTTCATATTACTTATAAAGATAGCTGATCCCCATAAACAATGTATAAAATATTTCAACATAGCTTTTCATGGAAAAATCACAAATCAATTGTGAAACTCTTTCTCTTCAAATTGCAGTTACTGCTCCTACACAAACATTATAAATACTTTTAAGAACTATATAATAAATAATGATGCTATCAATTATGACCCTAAGCTGCAGGTGAAATATCCAGCAAAATGGCAGAATAAGCAAAATTACATGCTAATGGAGAAAATAAGGAATCACAATAAACTTCCCTAAGTCTGTAGTTTTGTTTTTCCAGAAAGAATTATATTCATATATTTAAAAACACAGAGAAAATTATATGTATCCCCCAGTACCCAAATTTGTCACTCAGTCCAACTGGAGTGGTGAGTTACCATTTTTTGTTGTTGCTTAATTACCCATTTGAGCCCCGCCCCTGGGCCTAAAGAGTTTCCTATCTTTGGAGACCTGTTTTGCCATGGTATAACCAGGAAAACTGGCTTCCTCATGCATTGCCTTTCAACTCTCAGTTTTGTCACATGAGATTTCTTTCACTTGAAAGAAACAAGAAGATAAAACTGAAGCTATACAAGCACTCATTTTCTTACAAAGGTAACAGTAGAGATGTGAGGTCACAGTTCTGGGAATTCTGTCCACAATGGCAGGGTCAGATGCTGAGCTGTGGTCCATGCTGAGGGGGAAAGGGTTCTTCTTGGGGCCCATATCCGGTGCAGTTGAGTGGTCTGGCTTACTTGGCAGTCTCCAAAACTAATGCTCTACCCAATGCTGTGAGCCTCCTGCCTTCATTTGTCTTAGGTTACTGTTGTTGGTTAAATCACATCCCTCAGAAAAATATGTTGTAGTCCCAACCCTTAGTCCCTGTGAATGTAACCTTATGTAGAAATGGGGTCTTTGCAGTCAAAATCAGTCTAAGATGAAGTCATACTGGATAAGGATGGGCCCACACTAAACCAATATGACTTATA
Source organism: Fukomys damarensis (assembly GCF_012274545.1). Classification (NCBI taxonomy): domain Eukaryota; kingdom Metazoa; phylum Chordata; class Mammalia; order Rodentia; family Bathyergidae; genus Fukomys; species Fukomys damarensis. The sequence continues at coordinate 4,544,401 of NW_022900940.1, read as the reverse complement.
TCTGTATAGAGGAAAAGAAACCAAGACACAGGGATAAGCATGCCCTATGAAGACACAAAGACACACAGGAAGAATTCTATGTAATGACAAAAGAAGGACTTGGAGCGATGCAGCTACAAACCAAGGAAGACTACAGATGATGTCTGCCCCAGAAGCTGGGAAGAGGCAATGAAGGGTCCTACCCAGACTCAGAAGAAGCATAACATGGTTAACACTTTGATTTGGGACTTATAGTCCCCAGAACTCTGAGAGAATAAATTTCTATCATTATAAACCACCCAGGTTGTGATGCATGGTTAGAGCAGTTCTAGGAAAAGTGTACATATAAGTTCCTCAGTAAGGAAGGCTGAGACAAGTACCAGTGAATTTTTAAGAAAGTGCCCTCAAGAGAATCAGAGAAAGTAGAGAAAGCAGGACAGGGCAGTTTAGGAGGATGAGGTCTCAGGTACTATCCTATCCTAGTCTCATAGGGCAAGAATCCCTGGGATTTAAATCTCATCCAAGTTCGTAGCAACTTGAGGGGAGGGAACTGGGCCCTAAGCCATCCCATGAGCAGAGCTAGTCAGCTGCTGCTAAGGGCTGCCCCACTGGACTTAAACCCTGCAGCACTTCAACCTCTCTGTGCACAAGGAATTTGCAGAAAATTTTAGGTGAGAACTTCAGAAACACTTCCTGGAAAATATGTTTGGGAGTCACAGAGAGACAGTGAAATGGCTGCAGGGATACCTGAACTCGGCACAGAGGTGCATCCACTTAGTAACCACTTTCTGGCTTAACATTTCTAGAATGGAGTGGCTGGGGCCCACAATTTAAACAATTCACGTGCCGCCCAAGAGAAGCAAATCACCTTTCATAAGCCCTAAAAAATAGCTCAAAGCCATTCATCTTTAAAAAATGAATGCATTCCTAGAATGTCACGGAAAAACCTGAATTTTGTAAAGCAAGTCATATTTTACATGTATTAAGGGAAACTCAGTATTGAAAGAAAAAGTTGTGAAATACCAAGTGAAGAGTCTTTCTATAAATACACAAACACATCAGTTTTGTCAATACATATTTCTATAAACCTAGCATTATCATCAACAAATATGTTACAAGTGCTGGATGGTTCTTGAAGCACTGTTCCTGGGACTATAAAAGATATAACATATGCTTCTTGCTTTCAAGAGTTCATATACTAGTATCTGTATCAACTTTGGCTAAGTCCCCTTAACATCTCTTGAGCCTCTGTTTCCCTTTCTGTGATACCAAGATTATAATGTTAATACAGATCTGCTATGGAGGTCAAGATATAATTTACATAAGGGATTTCTGTTAATGTAAAGTGCATATAATGATATTAAGAAACACAATATACAAGCCTGTAGATCTTGTGGAGATCTGGTGGCAGGAATATTCATTCCTTTCAAGGATGCTGGTGCACTGAATAATTTTCACTGAATTCCAGAAAACCCCTTTTGTCACATATTTAACTATTGCTCTAGGTCCCAATGCATCAGGTAAAATTCTAGTAAAAAAATAATTACTTTCCCACAGAGCTTGCTTACAAGGAGACCCTGAGCTGACCAGAGAATAGGAGGCCTTTGACAATTAAAATTCTCAGTGTAAGATAAGAAGTTGGTGTTCTGGTCAACAATTCTGTCATAAAATTGATTAATATGAGTTTGGTCTTTAAAGGGGACTCTACTTTTAGTGTATAAAGTCAATTTTGTGACCCTTCAGGGTGATAACTTGAACTTTTAAACTCACTAAGAGACCCCAGGTCATGGTTCAGCAAGTAGCCAGCATCCTCTGTCTTGAAACTTCTACTCGATTTATTATATTTTAAATGTATTAAGTACTACCATTTTCTTTAGGGTCTTGAAAGTCCCTGTAACTAAATCTGTAGGCAACCTATAGAACTCAAAAAAGAATAGTCGGTATAAAATGCCCATCAATTCTGACAGCAACTTACAATGTAGAAAGTTGCTTGATGGTCTGCTGGTCTCCCTAACAGGCTGTACAAACCTCTGCAGCCCCCACCCCTTTGGATGTAGTCCCTTGTCCATGGATACACGAAACGTGTTTATGATAATTTGATTCCCATATGTTTTTCAATCTATTCTGCTAACAGAGGATTGGCAGGAATTTAAAGACTTCCCTACTTATACATTCAGGTAAGCATCACTGACATAACTTTAAAGTTATGATGTTATGCTGCTATTCTTAGGTGGTCCCTCAGTCTCAGAGAGAGGATTCGTAACCCTCTCCTTTGAAGAAATGTTGTTTTAAAAATATTGGACCACACTTATTTGTCACTTCTAGTCTTGTTTTCTTTGTAGTACTGTCAACCTCCATTAGTCCACTGACCTTTGTTCTTTTTTCTTTCATATATAGGTCATGTCTTTGTTAGAAAGGAAGGTAAACAATGTAAAAAGTGAAAGAGAGAAAGAAATGAGGGACTAGAGAGAGTGAGAGGATAAGGGAAAGAAGAAGAAACAAAGGAAGGAAAGAAGAGCAAAGTGAACATTTCTCTTTTGGTCAAGGTCACACATATGCCTGCTAAAGGCAAGATTTTGAGCTAGGGGCTAGGAAGGTAAAGATACATTAGACACTATTTCCTTGTTTGATAGAATAAACATCAAATATTTGTAAACAATCTAACAGTAAAAGGTGGAAAGGTCCCTCGAGTGGGGCAAAGAAAAATCGTCCAGACAATGGAAAGGGAAAAAACAATAACTTTTGATGATCTACAAGGCAGAAAAAGGCAGAAAGAGACGCATGGAAAGAGGAACTCTGAGATGGGTCTTGGTAGACAGATGAGAAACTTTTGTAGAGGATCTTATCCTAAAACATAGAATTTTATAATCTTATTATAATTAAATAGCCATTCCGATGCTAAATCTAGCTATCAGAATAGGCAGGTTCAGCTCTGAAAGCACAAATACAAAATAAAGGAAGGATAATCTTCAGAGGGATATATCTTTATATATGAAATACCTTTTTCCAGTGTGAATTAGAACATTTAAAAAGATTTGTGACAAAAGTCCAGTGCAAGGACATCATTTGAGAACCAATGTCCTAAATATTCACAGCTGGGTACATATCACCTAAAAACAGAAGAGCTTCTATTTTATCAAAACCCATGACCCTGTGGCTGGCTGGCTGTGCCTCCTCCTGCCTTCCCTTCTTATCTTTCTGTACATATTCCCTAGCCTATGGGAGGTTCTTCCTCTCATTGCTTATTTGTTTTCTTTCTAGTCCTTTCTCAAAATTCAGTGAATTTTCCCTGTATGCTATCCATGTAATGGTGTCATATTTTAAATGATACATTGTGTTTTACTGGAAAATGTATAATTCCTTGATTTCGATTCAAAAATTTGATCAATGCACTGTTTTCACGTTTCTATTATTAAAATAATGAAGGAATAAGTAAAATAATGAACAGAAGTTTAAAAACAAAGGAAAGATGAGACAGAAGGAAGAAAGAAAGAAGAGAAACATTTGAGTTACTTTTTACATCAGTAGCTATTGTATAATTTTTCCTATTGTGCTCCTTGGCCTTGATGGAAAAGAGCTACTAAAACTCTGGTTAAAGAGAATTTTAAATGGTCTGCATTTAATTCTAGGGGAGGAAAATTAGGACAAAGAGATTGAATCATATATTCAATGAAAGGCTATTTTAAGGGAGCTAAATCCTCCTTTATCAAAGCAGTGGTAACATGAACATTCAAATTTGATGAACTAAGGAGTATATAATCAAATCACTACCGGAAGCAGGCAGGATGATCCTATCTTTTGACAAATGTCTAGAAAAATAGCCGCCCCTACAAAATAGATGTAGTTTGAAATGCAGATGGCCTGAACACAACTCTACAACCCAGAATGGGGCAGGGTCCTTCAGTACAGTACAATCCCCCATTACACTCGAAGAGCCTCAAGTCCACTAACATTTACAGTCTTATATTGTGTCTTAGCTCAGTATCAGGGAAGCAACTGCCAAAAACCACTCCATTCATAGCTATGGGACCACACACTTAAAAACAGGTACATTTTATTTGATGTATATCAGAGATCACTATTATTGATTAGAAATAATCGCCCACTTTTTTGCTCACATGTGCACCATGTTTCTGACTCAGTCAGCATGATATTAATTTCATTCAACCCATCGCTACTGATTGCCTACTACACATGATGGACTGTGCTAAGTACTGGGGATAAGTGATGAGAAATAGCACATATGGTACCTGGTGACCTGGAGCATACAGGCCACTGGGAAAGATGCACTCAGAGAATCATACCAATGAATGCAGAGGGGACATATCCCAAGAAATAACGACCAAAGCATAGTACAGTAATTATGTAAGTCAGTAACAGAGCCATTCATTAACATTATCAGGAATCATGTAGTGCACATGATTGGCGGTGATAAACTGGCATCTGCACAGCAGTGCGACACGTTTCTCTGCAACAGCATGACCACGAACAAGTGAGTCATACACTGCACTATGAGTTAATGGTTACAAAGTCACCATGCAGGAGTTTTTCAGCCCATCAGTATGTTAGATGACCACTGTCGTGTATGTACTGGTCAGGCACTATGAAGGGGGTTTGTGGGCTCATGGGCAGCACAGGCTTGTAACCTGTCAAGGAGGCCAGGGGACTGTCCTTAGAGAAGAGACAATTGGATGGAGGTCTGAAGATACATCATGATGTGAACAGTGCCCCACCCTGAGGCAGAGTGGAACATGGGAGGGGGAAACAGGTTTCCAGCAGGGAAAGAACATGCCCGGGGGCCCTGAGCAGGCGAAGATGGCTGTGAAATAGGGATCTAGAGGGTGACGGGGACATGGTGTATGCATTTCATTAACTAAGTACTGATACCACAGCACAGCAGAGAGCAAGTGACTGCCAACTGTCATTACTTACATTTGGAATATTTGCCAGAAATAGTTAAATCAACTGTATCACTTCACTGAATGTCTGTGTCAGTGGTGCCAGAGAAAACAACAAATTGATTTGACTAATTGTAAGTTCCTTTCTACCCATTCTGTGCTACACAAGTATGCTATCAAGGGCTAAAGATTCACAGCAGTTGTTTGATTGCATCAATTACTTATTTGAAAAAAAGTGTGACAAAATGGTAAATTCTGACTAAATATATATTTACATAAATCAAAGACCCATAAATATCAATAACTATAGTAATTGCATTCCATCATACAATAGCCGATCAAAGAAGTTTAGAAACTAAAAATAGCCATTTTTAGAGCAAATTTTTGGGTGAAAATGTTTACCCTTCAAGTAATGGGGCTTGTGAGGCAGTCTATCTTGTGGCTTTAACTACTGATATTTAGAAGCCCCACTTTGAGCAACGAAAGCTGGGGAAAAGCAGTCTGGAGGCATTATTTCTGGTGAGCAAGAATTTGAGTTCTGGAAGTGGAAAGGTTTGGGTTCCACATCTACTTGTACTACCTTCAAGTTTCTTGACTTTGGATAACATGTTTAGTGCTTTTATTTTTTGATCTGGATATTCAGGACAAGAATAATTCCATTGCAGACTGCTTCGAATACTAAGTAATGTATATAAATTGCCCAATGCAAAGAGTGAGATTCAACATTTAGCTTCATGGTTAGGCAAATCTCTTGATGCTAAGAAAACAAAACAAAACTAATTTCAACATCAAAAGAAGCTGTAATCTATGTGCATTTAGGGTCCCAAGTCACAATGCAACATTCATGCAACTGTTCCTCGTTAATTTTATCAATCAAAATTCATGTCGGTAAAAAAATTCCAACTCCTCTGCAATGTGGATGTTTCCTTACGCAGCTCTTTAAAAGCAGGCGGGGTCTCCAGACAGGTGGCAGGTATGCTGGGTCTAATCTAAGACCGTTTTAACAAAGTAGGGGGCATAGCATAGATCACTGCCTTCTATTTTTTTCCACACTAGAATGCCTTTAGAACAAGATGTTTTATTTTCATGGTAATTTAATCATTAAATGTTATTACATAGGGGTTATAAAAAGGCAATTGTTTCTCAGGAGCTTGAAATTGAGGATTCTCTTTTTAGCTGGTCCCGATTCCCCTTTTTGTCATGACCTTGGGATTAGTTATTTAGCTATTCTATACTCTTAACTTTTTATGCAAAATGAGAAAAATGCCACTTTTATGAGCAGGCTGTAAATTCCTAACTAATGCTTAAAAGCATGCTTTAGTTCCTTTCATCTGAGAAAATTAAAGTAAATGAAAATATTTCATTATTAATAATCTAATTTTCTTTGAATCTTTGATTAATACCATCTTAATGTATCAGATTTTTAAAATTGAATCATATTCTATATAAATTTTTGAAGGTGGGAGCTATATACAAATAGATAAATTTGAGTTAAAACCAATTCTCCCTAAAAAGATCTAAAATGGACATAATACCTCTTGTAGTCAACATAATAGAGCAGATTTCAGTAAAACCTGCCTTCAAAATGCTGTTTGTTTATTTTCACTAGTGGTAAGATAATTATTTTCACAGTCTTAAAATTTTTTCAATAATGTAAAAATCAGACTGTCATCTATTCATTTCTTTTTTATATATAAACTGCAGCTGTTTTGAATTGTACTGTGTGCCTGGTAGAAACAGTGCACTTCTAATAACAAAGTCACATTTTGATGGTGATTTTCCTTGAATCAGAAAAGTGTACTGCAAAGTATTTCTCTCTACTTCCTTCTTCAGGAGGCTTTGAAAATGTTCCAAATCTAGAGTGATTTTAACATGAAAAAAATACTTTCAGGAAATGTTAATATTGACGTTGCAGTTGAACCGGATTTCAGTCACTAAAACTTTCTGAATATCCTTCTATCAACATGAAAATTTACAAACATCTAAAGCCTATTCTGAAGGAGGGGTCTGAAAGTGTTAAAGTGTCAGATGTGTTATAAAGTTCTACCGCTGAATTCTGAGTCCCCTTTCCGCTTTCCTGTTTTCCAGTTAACATGCACACAGCTGCTCATATCATGTAATCAACTGATTGTTACACAAGCATTTTCTAAAGCTACGACAATCTCAGATTTACGAGGTCAAGAAGTGCAGACTTAATCCATTCAATAGCTGCAATTTATCGTCTGATTATAATTGTATACACAAACACAGTCATGATTTAGATGACACAGTGTAAAGATGAAATCCGTTCATTTTAAAAGGGTTTCTAACCTTTAAAATATGTTGCCATGAACACCTTTCGGTGTCCGCTTTTAACAACACAATTATTATTGTTTTATTGATCAAGGTTTTATTACAGATTTGACACTTATATTTCATGCTAATCGAAAACGGTGTAATTTTTCTGCACAATTTTAACAAGAATATGACTGTAATTAATTATATCACTATTATGTTTTCGGTGTCTAAAAGGAAGTGCTTAATTTATCACACATGTCTTCTATGGCATATGGAAACCTCTTTTAAAAAGAGGTGCGTGCTCCTTCCAGAGATGATGGGATATGACACAGGCACTGTATTTATAGATCTCTGTTGCCGTGCTGACCTGGTTTTACAGTGCTGGTTCTTCTGGAATGAGATTGCACATTAGCGACTTAGCCAGCCTGGGTGACACCCGATACTACCATCATGTGGTCTTAAAACACCAAGGAGTGCTCACCCCTAAGGCCCTAAGGCAGTCAGAGATTGAGAAAACAATATGCAGAGAGTGCCACAGCTTTGTAGTTGAAAAACACAGCAATATAGATTGCAGATTTTTTTCCTGGTTCTAGGTTTTACAAATGACTATCAATGCCAACTTGCTTGACTGTGCATGGCAGCTTTTTTCAATGTCCATGATTATAAACTGGCACATGCTCTTAAACATACAAAGATACACAGGTCCGTGCACACATTCATACTGAATTCAGGTTACTGTCAATGATCTTTCTACTTTTCTGAACTACTGGGGCTCTGTTACTCAAGAAAATTAGAGCCCTTGTATATAGTGGTCTGATTGGTTTCAAACAGAGTTTTAAAAATAATTTATATCACATGCTAATGAAGCCAGCTTTGCTCCTGTTCAATTTTTATATGTTGTTCAATAACAAGCTTATTAAATCACATAAATTTACATTTTGCTTTCCATATTAAGCTGCATAAGAATTACATTTCATTATATACTGCTATACTGTATTCATATCATTACACGGTTTCTATTATATTAATCTATAAATTTTAATTAATACATTATAATTTGACACATTTACTATTCAGATACCTGGCTTTGTGTTTTCTGTAGTTCTTATATATCATGTGGTTTATTCCATCTCTATATCTTTCTCCTAAAATTTCACTGTGATGCTGATTACTTCATTCTATTAGAAAACTTTGATTTAAGAACCTACATGAAAGGCATTAAATATTTACAAGAATTTATTAATATAAAATTCTACACTAAACATTATGTAGAACAGATGAAAAAGTACATAATATATTATAAGGTGACAAATGAAGTAAAATCAATAGTTGGATTGGTGGTGTGCTCTACTGTAATTAAACAGCCATGCTCACTTGCTTCTCTGCTATCCTATTTTAAAGAGCACAATCCCAGTGGAAAACATAGGCTAAGTTTTTCTTTCCTTTTTGAAAGAACTCAACTAATATTATCATAATCAATATATCTCTATCTTTAATAGAACGAGGAGTAAAAAATGTCGCAGATAAAAATGAACATTTCCTAGTAATTCAAAGGGAAAAGGACAATCTACATGCATTCTCACCACACATGCTACCTTAGCAACAATCCGAATTTAGTTTCTTGCTCACTTTTATAAATGGTCCTGATTTCAGCATTCTCCTCACCAACATCACTGCTCTACAGTTAGGTCTGAGTTTCCTTGAAATGTGGAATATTTTAAAAACTCTGCTTTCCATTTTCATCATTATCTTTCTAGTTTTAAGCCTGTTGTGTGGGTGAGCTTTGGAAACACTAGAAATATGCCCCCGAAATAGAAGGATTTATGCAATGTTAATGGTCTCATTTCATTTGATTCAACAGTTATTTGTTGAACACCCACTATGCTCCTGGCACTGTCTAAACCCTTGAATCTCAGTAATGAAGAAAACACATAAGGATCCCTGCCGGTGTAGAGTTTATATTCGCTCGCTCAAGAGAAAGACGAGAAATTAACCTATGATAAATAAGTAAAGCATACACTAGGTCAGAAAGTGGAAATGATAGCGGGTGAAAAAAAAAGAGGACAGAGGACCAGGATGGATGGAAAATGGCCAAAGAGGCCAGGACTGACATTTTGAACGATGCAGTCTCTGCGTGGCTTACTGAAAGGAAGACTCCACTAAGCCGAGGGAGGGAGCAATCCGGTACTGGGGGGATGGTGTTTCAAGCACTTTGGCCAAAGCACAGACAGTGTGGAAGCAGATATGGTGGGCACGAGGATTCGCAAATGCTGAGGGTGTGGCCATAGCAAGGAGAATGAGGAGGTACAGAGGTGAGTCAGAGAGGCAATACGGACAGTTTCAATCAATGTGTGGCCAGTACCTTTGCACTCTGCGTAAGAAGGGGGAGTACCTGGGTTCAGGGGTGTACACCTACAATCCCAGCTCTGCGGGAGGCCCAGGCAGGATAATTCTCAATTCAAGCCCAGCATGAGCATTTTAACAACCTAGTGAGACATTCTCAAAAGGCAAAGGGAAGGTGGCTGGGGACGCAGCTCAGGGCAAAGGCCATGGGTCCAATTCCCACCACTGCAAAAGGTTGGAGGGGTGTTTGAGGGTGCTGCGTAGGGGCAGGTAGGAGCATGACGGTTACACCTTACACCTTGTGCCTCCTCAGGGTTATTGTAAGTGTGTGCTGCTTTGCGTATAGGTTGTCAGGAGGCCTGCGAGAGAGCAGGAACTGATTCCAAAACTTTAGTGGAGAGAAAGGCTCAAAGCAGGCTGAAAGCCGGAGCACAGTGACGGAAGCCCAATTTGGTTTTGATTTTTACCGAATACCGAATTGTTTCCACTATGTTTTTTTATATAAGAATGCTTTTCTTATATAAAGCTAATAGACAATCAGAAACTACTTAGGATAACTCTTATTTTTAGATTAAGATCAAATTCTGAGAAAACAACTTACTTAAAAAGCGTATTTTATGCAAAACTCTTACAGGTTCCTAAATTTTGCTCCCGGCCATGATGATGGTTCCTATTATTCTTGTTTCATTCACACCACTGTAATATAAGTTTTATTCATTGAATATCTTTTTTTTTTCTTTTTTCTGATACTGGGAATTGAACTCCGGACCTTGTGCTTGCCAGGCAGGCGCTGTGCCACTGAGATACATCTCCAGCCCTGAGTATTTTCTTACTGTTGCTAAGCTTCTACATTCTTTTGTGACCTGAGAGTATTTAAATAGATCTATGAACAACCACTTACTCTTGTAATCATTTATTCCTTTCTTTATCAAATATTTAGAATCTATGCTGCAATATGAATACTGTTCAGGGCAGGTACAGTAGGTGGTATCATGTCTGGATTTTAAACTTAAACACTTCTTTTTCTTCAGTATTTTATCCCAATTAGCCCAAGGTTCTTTCTTGGGTCTCCCATTTATAACATGAGTCTCTTCAACTTCACATTTCTTGAAGCTTCACATCTTGAAACAAGTAGCAGGAAACAGTTCCTACCCTTCCTATCCAGTACAGAGACAAACAAATATATCTCACCACTGTACAAAAGAGGAGGAATAAATGCCAAGCATGGGCCCATACCAGCAGCGTATTAGTTCTATAATAATGCAACTTTGGCGTTCTTAATATTCCCAGACCTTCTTTTTGTAGAATGAATCCTTTAAACTCTACAAAAGGCATTTTTTGAGTATGCACCTTTTGAAACTGATTGTAGGGGGGAAAAAAAGTGTTTTGTCATCTTATTCTAACTCCCCTAATAGAGAGCATGGGGCTTATGGGCAAGTGAGGTTGGGGGGTTTGACACTAAAAACACCTGTATGTAGAAATGTCTTACTAGAAAAAGGAACTTAACAAGAACAGGGACTCAATTTTATATGTGCTTAAGAAAACTGTACCTATGACAGCAAACTCAGCACTTTACTAGGGAGCTACATCAGATGGGTGGCAGCTTCTGAGTCACTGAACTGGCAGAAAAGTGCCCTGAACTGGATGGAGAGTTACTACACCGGATGAGAAGCGGGGTGGCGTGAAGGACACATGCAAACTTAAGTGGGTGTGCTGGAGATGCCCCTCTGTGCATTCTCTGTGTGCCTGCCTGGCTCGGTTCAGCAGTGATTTTTCCATCATTTACCTAGTGTTTCTTGTAGATAAAATTACACTAAAGTAAAAACGATGCATCTTTTTTCAAAAATATTGTCTAGTGTAATCATCCATGTTGGAACAACTCACATTTTCAAAACTGGAATCATAGCAGACCTGCCACTGTGTGCATTGGTTTTTGGAGTGAGCATTGCACAAGCCTTCCCCAGGCTACTCTTCCTTCAATCGAGTTCATTGGTACATTTTAGGGATACCTTATGATCGCATTCATTTTTAAGAATTTGGACCTACCTATACATGCTATGTCTTCATTCTTATTTTTGTCCATTCCCCTGCCCTTCCTTCAACCCCTCTACCCCTCCCAATGGACATGTGTAAAGACTGAATTGTTACTCTGGAGTGAGAAACTGAAGGTGTAAATGAGGACCAAAATGTATAACAGGAATTGTGAAATAGGAAGCAAATCTTCAAAGGGGAAGGAGGACTAGGGAGGCAGTGGCGGGGGTGAGGGGACAAGAGAAAGAAAAAATTGAAGGGAAGAAGGAAAAAATCGAAACAAAGTTTAGGTAACTGATTTTTAAAGGCTTGTACAAATACCTTCAGGAACCAGGCAGTCTCTCCAGCTGGCTACATGAGGGATGGCACCTTCACCTGGTTAGCAAATCTTGGTGCTGCCTGCTGAATGGGGCCCTGACTGGATTTTAGATCTGTTCACTTTCTCAGCCAGGCAAATGTCATAAACTAAGGTGAATCATAAAAGATTAATCTGCTAAAAATTCAGATTACTTTGCTTAAGTTTCTATAGTTTACTGTTAAAGTTCTGCTCTTTTTATCAATACAGGTGTTTTGTCATCATTTATAAAATGATTCATTTTGCATTTTTTGAGAAGCAGTCTTGTTATATGGCTCAGGCTGATCTTGAACTCCTGAGCTCAAGAAATCTTCCTGCGTCAGCCTACTAAGTAGCTGGGACTACCGGCATGCAGTTTCACACCCAGCCATGCTGCATAATTTTTAACAGCACCGGTTGAAAACATTCTGAGCAACTATTTGATCATCTAGTCACAGAGAACCTGCCCAGTGTGAGGGAGACCCTGGGCTGTATGCAAAGCAAAGAAAGAAGAAAGAAGAAAGAAGAAAAGAAAGAAGAAAGAAGAAAGAAGAAAGAAGAAAGAAGAAAGAAGAAGAAGAAGAAGAAGAAGGAGGAGGAGGAGGAGGAGGAGGAGGAGGAAGAAGGA